>NC_074680.1:8540416-8687916 GCF_029448725.1 Salvelinus fontinalis | reverse complement strand
CCAGGGCTCTGGGAGAGTGTGAATCTGCTGACGTCTGAGAGGACGCTGAGGACACTGAGTCTGGAGGCAAAGGGGGGAAGCAAGGCCAGTCACACGCTGGATGCTCTGGTCCGTGGAGTGTGTGCAGTACTTTGAGTGAGTTCTGTGTGTGAGAGCATCGAGCGCTGTGTGTGAACATACGATGTGCTAGCCGGTGTGCGTGATGACCGACAAGGCATGCACAAGTCAACACAACATGGGTGAGTAGGCACTCGGGGCAGACTCATTGTGACTGTGCCCACAGGGTTAAATGTGCATTAAGAACGAGTTAACAGTTATGGCATGCTCTCTGAGTCATGTAATGGAAAACAACATCTGCTTACAAAAGGCCCCAAAAAAGACAGGAAGTGAACCTATTTTGTATACATGTACTTAGAATGTATCCTTGTGGAGTGTTCTAGAAAGGATTTGTAAATGTGTACACTTCTCCTGACATTACAGTGAAGGTATATACAGTTGAAGTCGGAAGTTTACATACACTTAGGTCGGGGTCATTAAAACTCATTTTTCAACCACTCCACACATTTCTTGTCAACAAACTATAGTTTTGGCAAGTCGGTTAGGACATCTACTTTGTGCATGACACAAGTCATTTTTCCAACAATTGTTTACAGACAGATTATTTCACTTATAATTCACTGTATCACAGTTCCAGTGGGTCAGAAGTTTACATGCACTAAGTTGACTGTGCCTTTAAACAGCTTGGAAAATTCCAGAAAATGTCATGGCTTTAGAAGCTTCTGATAGACCAATTGACATCATTTGAGTCAATTGGAGGTGTACCTGTGGATGTATTTCAAGGCCTACCTTCAAACTCAGTGCCTCTCTGCTTGACATCATGGGAAAATCTAAAGAAATCAGCCAAGACCTCAGAAAAACAATCGTAGACCTCCACAAGTCTGGTTCATCCTTGGGAGCAATTTCCAAACGCCTGAAGGTACCACGTTCATCTGTACAAACAATAGTGTGCAAGTATAAACACCATGGGACAACGCAGCCGTCATACCGCTCAGGAAGGAGACTCCTTCTGTCTCCTCGAGATGAACGTACTTTGTTGCAAGAAGTGCAAATCAATCCCAGAATAACAGCAAAGGACCTTGTGGAGATACTGGAGTAAACAGTTACAAAGTATCTATTTCAACAGTAAAACGAGTCCTATATCGACATATCCTGAAAGGCCTCTCAGCAAGGAAGAAGCCACTGTTCCAAAACCGCCATGAAAAAGGCCTACAAACCTGACTCAGTTACACCAGCTCTGTCAGGAGGAATGGGCCGACATTCACCCAACTTATTGTGGGAAGCTTGTGGAAGGCTACCCGAAGCGTTTGACCCAAGTTAAACAATTTAAAGGCAATGCTACCAAATACTAATTGAGAGTATGTAAACTTCTGACCCACTGGGAATGTGATGAAATAAATCATTCTCTCTACTATTATTCTGACATTTCACATTCTTAAAATAAAGTGTCCTAAGAAAGGGAATTTTTACCATGTTTAAATGTCAGGAATTGTGAAAAACTGAGGTTAAATGTATTTGGCGAAGGTGTATGTAAACTTCCGACTACAACTGTGTGTGTATATATGTATGTACAGTATGTGTATATATACACTGCTCAAAAAAATAAAGGGAACACTTAAACAACACAATGTAACTCCAAGTCAATCACACTTCTGTGAAATCAAACTGTCCACTTAGGAAGCAACACTGAATGACAATACATTTCACATGCTGTTGTGCAAATGGAATAGACAAAAGTTGGAAATTATAGGCAATTAGCAAGACACCCCCAATAAAGGAGTGATTTGCAGGTGGTGACCACAGACCACTTCTCAGTTCCTATGCTTCCTGGCTGATGTTTTGGTCACTTTTGAATGCTGGCGGTGCTCTCACTCTAGTGGTAGCATGAGACGGAGTCTACAACCCACACAAGTGGCTCAGGTAGTGCAGTTCATCCAGGATGGCACATCAATGCGAGCTGTGGCAAAAAGGTTTGCTGTGTCTGTCAGCGTAGTGTCCAGAGCATGGAGACGCTACTAGGAGACAGGCCAGTACATCAGGAGACGTGGAGGAGGCCGTAGGAGGGCAACAACCCAGCAGCAGGACCGCTACCTCCGCCTTTGTGCAAGGAGGTGCACTGCCAGAGCCCTGCAAAATGACCTCCAGCAGGCCACAAATGTGCATGTGTCTGCTCAAACGGTCAGAAACAGACTCCATGAGGGTGGTATGAGGGCCCGACGTCCACAGGTGGGGGTTGTGCTTACAGCCCAACACCGTGCAGGACGTTTGGCATTTGCCAGAGAACACCAAGATTGGCAAATTCGCCACTGGCGCCCTGTGCTCTTCACAGATGAAAGCAGGTTCACACTGAGCACATGAGCACATGTGACAGACGTGACAGAGTCTGGAGACGCCGTGGAGAACGTTCTGCTGACTGCAACATCCTCCAGCATGACCAGTTTGGCGATGGGTCAGTCATGGTGTGGGGTGGCATTTCTTTGTGGGGCCGCACAGCCCTCCATGTGCTCGCCAGAGGTACTCTGACTGCCAATAGGTACCGAGATCCTCAGACCCCTTGTGAGACCATATGCTGACATGCACATTTGTGGCCTGCTGGAGGTCATTTTGCAGGGCTCTGGCAGTGCACCTCCTTGCACAAAGGCGGAGGTAGCGGTCCTGCTGCTGGGTTGTTGCCCTCCTACGGCCTCCTCCACGTCTCCTGATGTACTGGCCTGTCTCCTGGTAGCGCCTCCATGTTCTGGACACTACGCTGACAGACACAGCAAACCTTTTTGCCACAGCTCGCATTGATGTGCCATCCTGGATGAACTGCACTACCTGAGCCACTTGTGTGGGTTGTAGACTCCGTCTCATGCTACCACTAGAGTGAGAGCACCGCCAGCATTCAAAAGTGACCAAAACATCAGCCAGGAAGCATAGGAACTGAGAAGTGGTCTGTGGTCACCACTTGCAAATCACTCCTTTTTTGGGGGTGTCTTGCTAATTGCCTATAATTTCCACCTTTTGTCTATTCCATTTGCACAACAGCATGTGAAATGTATTGTCAATCAGTGTTGCTTCCTAAGTGGACAGTTTGATTTCACAGAAGTGTGATTGACTTGGAGTTACATTGTGTTGTTTAAGTGTTCCCTTTATATTTTTGAGCAGTGTATATATGTATGTGTATATTTATTTATTTAACTGGAAGCACATTAAAAAGCACATTCCCTGTCTCATGATGACTGTGGATATATTGTGATGCGACTTGAGCTGTTGGAAGAAGTAGAGCACAGAGAGGCGTGAGAGACAACAGATTGTAGACACATTCAACCCTGGGCCTTTGCTCTCTGCATCTGTCAATAAGGATATGCACGTTGGAGTGCACACGTCGTCTCCTCTTAGCTTTTCCGTCGTTAATATGTGCCAAGAGGCTTTTTTTCGGGGGAGAGGACGTGTCCTCGAGCTGCTCTGCGCTCCGTTTCTTTAAAGATTGTGGCAAGACTGATTTTATTTATCCTGCTGCAGTTTACCAAGACAAAAATGTTGCCTTCTCTTGTTTGTTTCTAAGATCTCATTATTCACTGTGGCAGTTTGTCCTCTGTGGAAAGACGGCACAGCAAATGCTTTCTTCTCTGTCTCTCTCGCGCTCTCTCGTTCGCTGTCTGTGTGCAAGACTCAAGTCACGCCCCCTTGAGATTACGCCTCTGTTCATTTGGCTGTGTTTGAGAAGTGGATAATCTATTTGTCGACTAATTGTCATGTCACCGATTTGAGTTCAAAATAGAAACTGACCATGTTCATACGATTACTTGTGCAAGCAACCTTTCCTCCTGCTCTTCACTATTGGGGAAAAGTCTCAGAAGGATTGGAGTTTCGTCGGACATTGTAGACATGGGACAAAGTTTTGACCCACGTGTTTATCAAAATTGATATATCGATGGGGATTAAATGGTAACACTTTACTTGACACCCAGCGCCATAACATGTTATGACATGGTTATGACCATGTCATAGTATGTCAACGGCTGACATAAGTTGTTATAATATGGTTATAAGTTATAACACTATCATGACACATACAGTATATTTAGACCTGTTGCATTACTTTATAGCTGCTTATGTCACCTACTGTACATAAGTGTTAAAACCCACAAAACCTACCACACAAGGCAAAACATTTCATTACACCATAGCCTACATGTCAACAGTATGCTTGTATGTGCAGTTGAAGTCGGAAGTTTACATACACCTTAGCCAAATACATTTAAACTCAGTTTTTCACTATTCCTGACATTTAATCATAGTAAAAATTCCCTGTTTTAGGTCAGTTAGGATCACCACTTTATTTTAAGAATGTGAAATGTCAGAATAATAGTAGAGAGAATTATTTATTTCAGCTTTCATTTCTTTCATCACATTCCCAGTGGGTCAGAAGTTTACATACACTCAATTAGTATTTGGTAGCATTGCCTTTAAATTGTTTAACTTGGGTCAAACGCTTCGGGTAGCCTTCCACAAGCTTCCCACAATAAGTTGGGTGAATTTTGGCCCATTCTTCCTGACAGAGCTGGGGGTAACTGAGTCAGGTTTGTAGGCCTCCTTGCTCGCACACGCTTTTTCAATTTGGCCCACAAATTTTCTATGGGATTGAGGTCATGGCTTTGTGATGGGCACTCCAATACCTTGACTTTGTTGTCCTTAAGCCATTTTACCATAACTTTGGAAGAATGCTTTGGGTCATTGTCCATTTGGAAGACCCATTTGCGACCAAGATTTAACTTCCTGACTGTCTTGAGCTGTTGCTTCAATATATCCACATAATTATTTTCCTCATGATGCCATCTATTTTGTGAAGAGCACCAGTCCCTCCTGCATCAAAGCATCAAGCACCCCCACAACATGATGCTGTCACGCCGGTGCTTCACGGTTGGGATGGTGTTCTTCGGCTTGCAAGCCTCCCACTTTTTCCTCCAAACATAACGATTGCCAATATGGCCAAACAGTTCTATTTTTGTTTCATCAGACCAGAGGACATTTCTCCACAAAGTACAATCTTTGTCCCCATGTGCAGTTGCAAACCGTAGTCTGGCTATTTTATGGCGGTTTTGGAGCAGTGGCTTCTTCCTTGCTGAGCGGCCTTTCAGGTTATGTCGATATAGGACTCGTTTTACTGTGGATATAGATAATTGTGTACCGGTTTCCTCCAGCATCTTCACAAGGTCCTTTGCTGTTGATTTGCACTTTTTTGCACCAAGGTACGTTAATCTCTAGGGGACAGAACTCCTTCCTGAGCGGTATGACGGCTGCGTGGTCCCATGGTGTTTATACTTGCATACTATTGTTTGTACAGATAAACCTGGTACTTTCAGGCATTTGGAAATTGCTCCCAAGGATGAACCAGATTGTGGTTTACAATTTGTTTTTCTGAGGTCTTGGCTGATTTCTTTAGATTTTCCATTGATGTCAAGCAAAGAGGCACTGAGTTTGAAGGTAGGCCTTGAAATACATCCACAGGTACACCTCCAATTGACTCAGGCTAATTGACATAATTTATCAGAAGCTTCTAAAGCCATGACATTTTCTGGAATTTTCCAAGCTGTTTAAAGGCACAGCCAACTTAGTGCATGTAAACTTCTGACCCACTGGAATTGTGATACTGTAAGCAATTGTTGGAAAAATGACTTGTCATGCACGAAGTAGATGTCCTAACCGACTTGCCAAAATTATAGGTTGTTAACAAGAAATTTGTGGAGTGGTTGAAAAATTAGTTTTAATGACTCCAACATAAGTGTATGTAAACTTCCGACTTCAACTGTATGTACGTGTGTATATATAAACTCAGCAAAAAAAGAAACTTCCCTTTTTCAGGACCCTTTGTTTCAAAGATAATTTGTAAAAATCCAGATAACGTCACATCTTCATTGTAAAGGGTTTAAACACTGTTTCCCATGCTTGTTCAATGAACCATATACAATTATTGAACATGCACCTGTGGAATTGTCGTTAAGACATTAACAGCTTACAGACGGTAGGCAATTAAGGTCACAGTTATGAAAACTTAGGACAGTAAAGAGGCCTTTCTACTGACTCTGAGAAACACCAAAAGAAAGATTGTTGGCCGTAGGAGGCCGTAGGAGGGCAACAACCCAGCAGCAGGACCGCTACCTCCGCCTTTGAGCAGGAGGAGCACTGCCAGAGCCCTGCAAAATGACCTCAGGCAGGCCACAAATGTGCATATATATATATACCAATTTTTGTTTTGTTTACCATATTAAAGTATCATTGTAATTGAGCACACATTGATGTCAGACATGCAGCTACCCCAATGCTCTGTTGCTGATAACTGGGATGAATGCAGGAGTGGGACAAGATGCCCTCTCTGTGAGTGATGACTGATATAAGCCTGTACATGATAGGCATATCTGGCTTATATGATTATGATGGTCATAATGCTTCTTGACAGTCAAAGTGTATTTTCTTTGTCTATGTAAAGTGACACAGGATGCTCATAATGCTTCTTGACGGTGTCATAGTTATTTAAAATATGAAAAAAACATAACTGTGAAGAATGTATAACGATTTACTTAAGAAACAAACTTTCTAACGAAAGGAAATTTCTTGGCATGGAAATAACTAATTTGTATAAAAGTGGGTTTTGACACTTATGTAGATGTTTTAACCAGCCATAAAATAATGCAATATGTCACAACAGGTGTAAAAATATGGGTCATGACAGTATTATGACTGTGTCAAGTAAATTGTTACCGATTTTTAAACGCACTGACACGTCAACTTATTTTTATTTTATTTAAATAGGCAAGTCAGTTAAGAACAAATTCTTATTTACAATGACGGCCAAACCCGGACGACGCTGGAACAATTGTGCGCCACCCTATGGGACTCCCAATCATGGACGGATGTGATACAGCCTGGATTCGAACCAGGGACTGTAGTGACACCTCTTGCACTGAGATGCAGTGCCTTAGACTGCTGCGCCACTCGGTAGCCATGAGATAACAGAATAAGAGAGAACAAAAATGGTCTACTTACTGTAAGTCTTCCCCTTTGTCTGATTTTATTTTTATTTTTTATTTTTATGATCAAGTCGGCAGTCAGAAAAGAAAGCCGACACAAAAAATCCACATAAATCTAACTTTTTCTTCCCCCTATTGTCAAATAAAAATACATTGTTTAATTCTAGAGCGATTGTATATGTTGATAATCACAACAGGTCTATGCTAATTTGGTACGAAACATTTCCACCTCATGTTTTATATTCTAGATGACATCAATCATGAATAAGTAAAGCCGCACGTCTTTGAGTAAAAGCCATGGAAATAAAAGTGCTGTAAACAAATTAGCTCCATATTTTAAAGAAGAACGAGAACGAGAACAAGCTATGAAGGGAAAATGCTGGAGTTTTGGTGCAGGTACAGCCAACTAGCGCAAAAATACTATTGCCATATTGTCAATACGATGTATCGTCAAATAATATCCGGATATGTAACTATTGATGTTTTCCCTCATCACTAGGCGGTACCTTTAGAAAGAACTGGTTGGATAGAATAATGTAAATGTTTTAAATTATGCCCATATTTAAATGCTAATTAGATGTTATTTGTTCAGCAACATAGTAACAAAAAATATAACAAGGGCATATGTGGATTAAAAACCTTGGCATTTATGTTTTCAAAGAAGAACAAATTTGACATTCCATTGAATACCAGAAGTTCTTCCAAAATGTCTGGATTCCGTTGTCTCATTGTTTGTGTCCTAAAGTATACAGTCTATTTGATGGATAAAATAAAACAAATCTAAGTGAGTTGAGTATATTACTCTATTATTCAGCTATTACAACTCTATTTTATACTTTTTTTTTGTTAATCCATTTTCATGTCCATTGCTCCTCAGTGTGTTACTGTGTTTGGTTCGACACAATGAATATACTGTAGTAAGCCAATTCACTTTTTTTTTTTTCAAGCCAGTTGTTCTCCTTTAATTCCGTCGTTGTGCCTCTTCAAACGTTGCTTTGAAATGAGTCATCTCGTCTTAGGGTGACCTCGTCCTACTCGAAATCAAAACAACCCGGGCTTTTGTTTAGTCTGTGGTTGTCATTCTCTTTCGGGCTGTGTGAAGCCATTTAGAATTCTCCAGCACTGCGTATGTGTGCAGCATTCAAAATGCCTCTGTGGCAACAACACTGTTGTCAAGCTGACTGTTGTTGACATAGTAGTATGGATGAGTTCAAGACTAGCACTGACGGTAACAGTGCCTTCTAGTTTGTGTGTGTGTGTGCTTAGTAAGCCACAGGTTATGGTGGGGGGGGGGGGGTGCGTTTTTGAGCCACAATTGCACACTGTCAACCAAAACCACGAGGGATTTCAATCAGACACAGCAGATGAAAGATGGAGTTTGTCCCTGCCTCTGCGTTTTAGAGATTCGGAAAGGAATAAATGGAGCCCCACTTAAAGCGGCACAAAATCTCATGAATATTTACGCTGATTCATTAAGCTCTGCCTAAACCCTGGGTCGTTTGGCTAATGGCACATTAGGAGACTTATCAAGGTGTAGAAAGTGGACTAGGGCCTACGGCAGCATTCATTACCGCCACCCCTTTCCTCCTGCCATCTCTCCCTCCCTCCCTCCCTCTCCTCCAGAATAGAGAAAGCATCACAAGGCCTGCACTGGGATGGTGACGTGCCCAATAGGCATGAGACTGGTTGTGTTCCTAGTTACTCGGGCCTGGCCACTGTCTGTCCATTGGCCTGTCTGAATGAATACCTCAATCCCAAACAGCACAACACTGTATATACCCTTCCATCAAATCTACATTTGGACGGTGGTCTGTCTGATGTGTAACTAACTCCTCCAGCTATGGAATAAATAGACCTCTGCTGTCACACTCAACTAAGCGTCCAGTTCATTCCCCCCACAGCATCAAGGACAGAAGGGCAATTGTTCAATGTCTGGGCCCGCCCCGTACTACACTACACTCGGCATGCATGTCGTGTCAACTCCGAGATCCTCATTAAGGGAAAAAAGAGCGAACCCAAAATAAAGGACCCCTGGATCTCTCTGGGTAATACATTTGGGTCATTTGGCTGGGGCTGGAGAAGTGTGTGTGTGTGGCCTCCCGAGATCACAGGCACTATATTACAGAAGCGTTGATGACGGAGGAATGGCAACCGGTGTCCTACATTCAAACAATGTGACTGACGAGAGAGACATGAAATATGCGGCTTTAAACATTTCAGTCACGGCATTTTGTTACGATTACGACCGGGCCCAGCACATTCAAATGTATTATACTGAATTCATGTGTCGCTATAGCAGAAACAGTGTTCCATTCTTTGAATTCTCTTATTGTTTTCATAATGTTCTGTGTTGAATAATGTGTGCCATTTTTTGGTGTGCCTTGAGCCTATGTTTGGGGGTGGGTGAGATGGGTCGAGGGATTGACTTACCACCACAGTACCTGTATTCCTCAATTCGCATGTCAATGACCGCCTCAGGAATAATGAGAGCGTCTATCTTAAGCCCAGCTGCGTTTAGAACCAACACCGTCACAGCGGTGTTACTGTCGCACATTGCAACGTGCGCCTGCTCCTACCCACAGTCTTCCACTCCTCCTGAAACGGTGAAAGCATGACTTCCATGGCAACCAGAAGTTAATGAGTCGTCGTGTTCTTGGCACAGGGCCGGGGGGGGGGGGGGGTGACCTTTTTACAGAGACGGACAAATTAGGAGCAGGTTGACTCCACACAGAGTCCACCATATCGGCGGCCCTCAGACCAGCCTGACACACACACACACACAGCCAAACATGCAGGCTGGATGGGGATAAGCCCGCTATGTTCTGGTGCATTTGATTGAATGCTCTCCAGATTTGAGTTCATCTTTAGCTGCTTGTACTGATGAACGAGTTAATATAGCACGGAGCACGGTTAGCGCAAGTGGGATGCACCAAATCACCATCCGGAAATATACTGTGTCCTTCCATTGTGGTGCAACTTGTGGGTTGGTTCCTGTCAAAATGTATTGCGGGCGTTGAGCGAAGATCCCATCGATGAGACGTGTTTCTCATGTTCCGTTGGGATCATGCTTTAAATCCCTGATCTCTGCACATAATAGATCCCTTGGCAAAGACAATGAAATAGCGTTGACTTGTCCGTTTGTCTGGCTTGCAACATCAAGGATGTCGTACTCCGACTGCCTGTCAGAGGCGACGGCGCTCCACTTCAATATGTCAACGCTGTTGTCATCTTGTTCTCTTTCAGGATTCCAAGAGATTGCAGTGACTTGTTGTATCCTTTCCCTATTCCAATACCTCTGTACATTACAATATGTCATTTATGGCAATTTCAGTTTTCTAAACAACAGGAAAACTCACAGGCAATGTTCACAGCCACACGTTGAAGTACATGCAGGCTTCGAATCATCTGTGGGTTTAATTCATTTGTACATGGATATAGAATACACTGTCTGACTTCATAACACTAGATAACAAGATCGACCCCCTCCCCGTGCTTGCAGGGCTTGACCGCGAACAGAGGTATGTCTGTGCTCGTGTTGTACAATGTATGCCCAGTGGGAGAGACACAGCAAGGTGTCCCGGAAAACAGGCAGCGCTGCCAAAAACCAGGTGACCCGGGAGACTGAGGATATTGGCAGATGGCCAGGACTAGACATAAAAACTGGACGCTAAAGGTGAATTCTTAAAATGTTATTTAATCAGGAAAGTCAATTTTAAGAACAAATTCGTATTTACAAAGACGGCAAGAGACAAAAGGCCAAGAGCAGGGTGCTGAGTAATGAAAGGACATTTTTCCATGCTCGGTTTTGATTTTCGGGACTCGTAGCATAAAACAACCTTGAATGTACCAGTGTTTGAGCCTACGTGTTGCTAGGGATATCTACCTGACAGCACTGTAGAGATCAAAATGGTCGGTTACACATCTGATTGGTGACAAAACGAAGGGCTACGTGATATTGAGACAAGAACCTTCAGTGTAGAGCTTGTCGCTTGCCCATACTGTAGATAGTATCACTAGTCCAATACAAAGATAAATACAATTAATTAACTATTTTCTGGCGGCAAAGAAAAAACGAGCTTTGTGCCGGTAATAAAACCCAATACGCAGGCTTGCGTTTCTTGATAAGGTTCTCTACATGGGTGGTGAAGCTCAACTTGTCATCCTCCCAAATTCCAAGATATTTGTATGTTTTCCAATGTAATTACATGGTTTTCAGAGTGTTTAATATTGGAAAAGACCATGCATTTTGTTTTAGAGGAATTCTGAACAAGCTTCAAGTCATACAGATTCTGTTGAATGACATTGAAACGCTGTCTGAGCTTTTTCATAAGCCAAAGTCAAACTGCTGCCACTTGAATGGAGAACAGTGTCATATCCACATAAACATATTCATCAGCTGTCTCACTTTGTGTCCCAATGTTGTTGATATAGATAATAATCAACAGGGGGCCTAAAATGTATCCTCGAGGCACCACCTGCCTTAACACACTACGTTTGATTTGACAGGTAATTCACACAAACCACGCCAGAGCATGACCAGTATTCCCAACACACTTCACTCTCTGCACCAAGACCGTGTCGAACGCCTTTGACGTGTCCATGAATACAGATACACGATGCAGCTTCCTGTCCAGGGCTCAGTCAACATCATTCAAAACCTTTAAAGTTGCTGTGACAGTGCTGACCTGAAACCTAATTGTATACCACTCAAAATATTGTTTTCCTGGAGGTAGGCCCTGCTTATTGACTAGGGACTCCAATGCCTTTGCCAGAATAGACCACTTAGATTGGCCGATTTTAGTTATTCAGTAGAGCGGGATCACTTCCTTTCAAAAGGGGTACAGTAGGACAAATGGGGATTTCATTCGATTCTGTGGTGAGGTTAAAGATGTTCAGAATAGAGGTTTCTCAGTTGCCACCTGAAGTCAACCCACAGTTGTTTAGGGAGCTGTGTTTTGCGCTCTACATTTGTCTTTACTTCCCAAAATTTTGAAGGATTATTCAGATTATCAGCAGAAGGTTTGAGGTCTGGTACTTCCTGTATTAAAGCTCCGTTCTTGTGTATTTTATTGTATTCCTCTTGTGTTAGTTACTATTTTGTATTATTTTTAACTCTGCATTGTTGGGAAAGGTTTGTGTGCAAGCATTTCACTGTAAAGTCTACACCTGTTGTATTCGGCGCATGTGATAAATACAATTTGAGGTAGTGGTCTGCTTTCGGGTCATAGCCACACCATGATTCCATCCAATCACCAGCTGAATCAGACCTTCTTGCTTTAGCCCACGTAGCATTCCGTTTCCTTATGATTTCAGCTAGTTCATCTGAGAATGACATGCTGATCACACCGCTTGCGTTGCTAAATACATTGACACATTTTATTCAATAATTTCATCTAAACTGCTCTCGTGCGTCAACGAGCGTCTGCATAGCCAGGCACTACTATAAAACGTAGTTGTATATTTGATGCTTGGCGCGTTGCAAGTCTCCCATCTCCTCATTTTGTTTTTATGAGCATATACTCATGTGGGTGATTGAAAGATGAACTGAGGTCCACACTCCAGTCCAGTTGGTAGTGGTAATGCACCTTAAAGTTGGTTGCCAACCGACATATAAAGTCTACAAAAGAAGACGATGACAACTACTACTACTGAAGGAGAGAATACAGTACTAGAAACTAACTAGGTTCCCCCTGTTATCTGTGGATTAAATGTCAGAGTAGTATAAAGTTTTTTTTTTGATACACTACATGGCCAGTTCGTCAAATGTCTGCCCTGCTAGAGCTGCCCCGGTCAATTGAAAGTGCTGTTATTGTGAAGTGTAAACGTCTAGGAGCAGCAAAGTTGTAGTCCACACAAGCTCAGCATGAGCAATGCCAAGCGTTGGCTGGACTTGAGCAGTGGAAATGCGTTCTCTGGTGTGATGAATCACGTTCCACCAGCTGGCAGTCCGACGGACTAATCTGGGTTTGCCAGGAGAACGCTACCTGCGTAGTTACAATTATAACATTTGGTGGGGGAGGAATAAGGGTCTGGGACTGTATTTCTCATAGTTCGGGCTATGGCCCCTTAGTTCTGGTGAAAGGAAGTCTTAACGCTACAGTATACAATGACATTCTAGATGATTCTGTGCTTCCAACTTTGTGGCAACAGTTTGGAGAATAAGCTTTCCTGTTTCAACATGACAATGCCCCTGTACACAAAGCGAGTTCCATACATAAATGGTTTGTCGAGATCGGTGTATGAAAGAACTTGACTGGCCTGCACAGAGCCCTGACCTCAACCCCATTGGACACATTTGGATGAATTGGACCGCCGACTGCGACCTGGCCTAATTGCCCAACATCAGTGCCCGCAGCAATGTTCCAACATCTTGTGGAAAGCCTTTCCAGAAGAGTGGAAGCTGTTATAGCAGAAAAGGGGGGACCCATCTTCATATTAATGCTCATGATTTTGGAGTGAGATATTCATCTAGCAGGTGTCCATGTACTTCCGGCCATGTAGTGTATTGGTGAGAGTTACTGACCCACAAAATCAATCTGGCCCCCCCCAGTTTTAAATTCGACCATGATCACTACAATTTTAGAGAGTCTAGCCAGCTAACTTACCAATCTAAAAATGCTTAGCTGACGTCGGCTCGTTGATTACTGACATAACAAGAGAAATATCTCTACTGCTAAACCAAATTTCGAAATTGCATCTTGTATGTTCTAACACTTACAGTAATTTAAGTACCCAACTGAGTAATTTTTTTGGGGGGGTTGGAATTGATTCCGGGGACCAACCAAAGGGGGGCCGCCAGTTGCCTATCCCTGTTCTAGAACAAGGAGCGCAGCGAGGGAAGGAACACGAGACGATGGCAGGCCCACTAAGCACGTCTATTAGAGGCCTCGATCTGACTCTAATCACCCTGTGGACAAAATCATATTGTGATTGTTGGCCTAGCCTTAAGCTTCAATTAGCCTAGCCGGTTAACCCCCTAGAGTCGAGTAGGTCAATCTTAGTAACGTAATAAATCTCCATGAATATGTCAGTTTACGAGATATACTTTTTTGCATTGGGTGTGTCTCAATCCAGCACATCTGCCGATGTCGCGCTTTTGCAAGGTGGCAGAGCTAGAGTTGTGCTGTGGCGTATATTAATGGATGCAAAGGGAAGCCAGGCTTCTCCGAAAATGTACCAAAGAAATTAATAATAATCATATAAAAGAATGTATATTTCGTCTTTCTATGTTACATTCAGCCTTTTGCGAATTGAATTGAAAGTTATGCATCTCACCGGAGACAGAGCCCAAGCAAGCGACACAGCGCCACTCTGTCTTTGTATGTGTAGGCCATCTATCTGATGCTGTCTGGTCAAAAAGATTGACATTGTTGCCACCTGTAGCATTGATTGCAAGGGAAGCCAGCGAGCATTTGGCCTCCCTTGATAACAAATAAAGTAGAAAGCAATAGCCCATCAGGGTTGCGCCAAACTGAGTGAACTCAACTGTGAATGGACCTGGCGCACCCAAAAAAAGTGTCAATGGAAGCCAGTTTGGAGTGACGCCAAATCCAATCACTTTGCATCGAGAGCGTACATGGTTCTAAACTCTCCGTGGTTCTAAATCAATGGTTGTTTAGTGGTCCGAAAATATCAGAGGCATTCACTTGCTTGACCATGCTGTAGGTCATGTAACTGGTTGTTACATGTAAAATGCTTTGTGGACTTCACCAGACAGTGGTTGCTCTCCGGTTTTGTGATGAAACAAAGGTGTGATTGAATTTATTCTGCCACTCTCTTATTGTCTGGGCCTTTTCGGCCTATATATCACAGTGGCAAGGCATATGAACTAACAGGTTATAGAGCAAACAACGCAATTATCACACACAGGTTGTAATATGGCTTTTTTCCCCTCTGGCTTCCTCAGTGATTTGACCCACGCACCCTGCCGGAGCGGTGTTTGTCAGGCCATGAGACATCCCGAAAAATAGGTATTCTCACGAAACGTCTGTAGCGTCCGAACGGTTTGACCTACAAAACTATTATGATAACTAAAACCTAAAACTTCTTACCTGGGAATATTGAAGACTCGTGTTAAAAGGAACCACCACCAGCTTTCATATGTTCTCATGTTCTGAGCAAGGAACTTAAACGTTAGCTTTCTTACATGTTTCTTACATGCACACATTGCACTTTTACTTCTCCGACACTTTGTTTTTGCATTATTTAAACCAAATTTAACATGTTTTATTATTTATTTGAGGCTAAATTGATTTTATTTATGTATTATATTAAGTTAAAGTGTTCATTCAGTATTGTTGTAATTGTCATTATTACAAATAAATTTAAAAAAATGGCCGATTTAATCGGTATCGGCTTTTTTTGGTCCTCCAATAAACGGTATCGGCGTCGAACCCGGACGCTTAAGAAATCCCACTATGCCCTCCGATGAACCATCAAACAGGCAAAGCATCAATAAATGACTAAGATTGAATCCTACTAAACCAGCTCTGATGCTCGTCGGATGTGGCAGGGCTTGCAAACTATTATGAACTAAAAAGGGAAGCCCAGACGCAAGCTGCCCAGTGACACAAGCCTACCAGACGAGCGAAATTACTTCTATACGTGCTTCGAGGCAAGCAACACTGAAGCATGCATGAGAGCGCCAGCTGTTCCGGACAACTGTGTGATCATACTCTTCGTACCCTATGTGAGTAAGAACCTTTAAACAGATCAACATTCACCATATGGATTACCAGGACATGTACTCAGCGCATGCGCTGACCCACTCCAATTCGCATACCGCCCCAACAGATCCACAGATGCAATCTTTAATGCACTCCACACTGCCCTTTCCTACCTGGACAAAATGAACACCTATGTGAGAATGCTGTTCATTGACTAAAGCTCAGCATTCAACACCATAGTGCCCTAAAAGCTCATCACTAAGCTAAGGACCCTGGGAATAAATACCTCCCTCTGCAACGTGATCCTGGATTTCCTGATGCGCCGCCCCCAGCTGGTAATGGTAGGTAACAACATCTGCCAGGCTGATCCTCAACATGGTGGCCTCTCAGGGGTGTGTACTTAGTCCCCTCCTGTACTCCTTGTTCACCCACAACTGCGTGACCAAGCATGACTCCAACACCATCAAGTTTGCAGACGACACAACGTTGGTAGTCCTGATCACCGACAACGATGAGACAGCCAATGGGGAGGAGGTCAGAGACCTGGCAGTGTGGTCCCAGGACAACATCCTCTCCCTCAACATGATCAGGAAAAGGATGGCCGAGCACACCCCCATTCACATTGACAGGGCTGTAGTGCAGCAGGTTGAGAGCTTCAAGTTCCTTGGTGTCCACATCATCATCAAACTATCATAGACCAAGACAGTTGTGAAGAGGGCACGACAACACCTATTCCCCCTCAGGAAACTGAAAATATTTGACATGGGTCCTCAGATTCTCAAAGTTCTACAACTCCACCATCGAGAGCATACTGACTGGTTGCGTCATCTCCTGGTATGGCAACTGCTTGGCATCCGACCGCAAGGTGCTACAGAGGGTAGGTCGTACGGCCCAGTACATCACTGGGGCCAAGGTTCCTGGACCATCCAGGACCTCTATGCCAAGCAGTGTCAGAGAAAGGCCCTACATATGGTCAGACTACAGCCACCCAAGTCATAGACTGTTCTCTCTGCTACCACACGGCAAGCGGTACCAGAGTGCCAAGTCTAGGTCCAAAAGGCTCCTTAACAGCTTCTACACCCAAGCCATAAGACTGCTGAACTGAACAGGTAATCAAATGGCTACCCAGACTATTTGCATTGACCCCCCCCCCCCCCCCCCCCCTGTACCTACATGTACATATTAACTCAATTACTTAGACTAACCGGTACCCCCTGTATATAGCCTCATTTTATTGTGTTACTTATTTTTTTATATATATATTTTTTTTCCTAACTCTTATTTTTCGTAACTGCATTGTTGGTAAGTAAGCATTTCAGGTAGGGTCTACACCTATTGTATTCGGTGCATGTGACAAATACAGGTTGATTCCATCTCTAAGCCATTGTGTCTTTTTCTATTTTTTATTTTATTTTAAATGTCCTTCAAAGGTTGAATTGACCAGGGGCAGGTCATCAGTTGTTTAACAGAGCTTTGGTCTCTTTGAGAAAGTACACCTATCCAACACCACAGCCTCTGCGTTTTGCACAAATGCACAGCGATGGCTTGTGGCTTGGCCGTTTCACAAAAGTGAACCTGCGTTTGGAGTGTGGAACACAGAGTGCATCCGCTCCGGGAGGCTGCAGCCATAAGCATTCTCTCACATTAGCCTAGGTAGAGTATAAATAGACCTTACGCAACCCAGTTTGATACGACATTATGTAATTACAGAGAAAGCTTCTAGGTTCAAATGAGAGCCGTTCTTGACCGGTCTCCGTCTGCATCGCGGCCGAGTAGGCGTTTTAATATTGATAATAACGAGCGATGGCAGCGCGTATCGCATCGATTTTAATGCAGAGCTCGGCTATTGTGTGGTCTCTGGTAGAGTGTAGGGACAGACTTGTTGAGAACGAAAAGGAGGTTCGACTAGGCCTATACAATGAATTGTCATGTGTTTCTGCATGTCATAACTCGGGTCATGGACAATACATTTTGAAGATGACCCATTTTCCTCTGGAAGATGAATTGTGTAGCGACCGTAGGGATACTGTAGCCCATTATAAACTGGACAGGATATGTCCACTTATAGATGGCCTACTTGGCTAGCTCATCTCAGAAAGGCCCACTGCTCCACTTTCCGTGCAGCCCTACTCTCTACTGTACACATTCACTATCTAGGCTGCTCACGTAATATGTTATGGAAGAGTTCAACACTGACAGAGACAGAGATGCATTCTGTGCAGTTATAGTACCAGAATGACGGAACTGCCCTCAAACCCCCTGGGACACTACAAAATGTAGACACACACACACAGAATCACACTCTGTTGTCAGAAATCTGACCCTCCCTCTTATATATTTGTGTTATTTTTTTGCAGGCGCTAACCCCTGTTGCCAGGGGGCATATGTGGTTGGAAGCTTAGACTGCTACACCGGACTCATCACTCCCACTCCGTTTAGTTCATCTATAATGATAAGACTGGCAACTTCCTCGTCTAGCAGTGGTTAACCACGTTCACTTACGGAACCCTGCGTATTGATTGGTGCCGACGTGTGACCTGCCAGACGTGCATTTCATAAAGCGGGGAGCCGAGATCATGCATTTGGTGTGTGTGTGTGTGTGTGTGTGTGTGTGTGTGTGTTTTTCTCGCTGAGCGATAATGGACCGCCTTGTAAATAATGCAGCGGGCTCCCTTTCGCATTGCACCACCTTTTTGTCAAGAAAAGTCTGCTCTTTTCCACTCGTCTGGCTCGCCTTGTGAAACGCTCCTTTGTCCGTCTTAACTCTCATTGTTAACCTTAGCAATACAGAGGTGGTGGTGGTGGGAAGAAGGGAGGAGGAAGCTTTATAGTACTGTGATTGAGTACGCGGTCTGTATTGTGGCAGTCCATCTACCTGGTACTACTGTAACAGACAACACAACCTCTTCAAAGAGGCTCTCGCTGTAAAGACTGCTGTATAATGCACGTAGAATTTCATCAATTATATGGCTATCTATAGTGCTAATGGGATTCCGCTTACACTTGCTGCCATCTCAGCTGGCCCTGGCAGGTAGTCACTGAGCAGCCAGTGACTCTTCTCTTGACACCTCCGGTCTGATTTGGTGTAGAGTACTGGCTTTTAGAGCTCCTGGCTAGCCTCACTGCCTGTCCTGATGAAAGCAGGCCCAGTGTAGTACGCTAATGGATAGAGGGGAGGATCTCCTCAAGCTCTCTTTCTCTCACTCTCACTCTCACTCACACACACACACACACACACACAAAAACCTGGTTGCCTCCACTGAGTTGAAGGGAAGACCAGAGTCCACAAATCAAGGGTAATCACTTTTTAATTAGGAAGTGCACATTTCAGTTGCTTGCTATCAAATTTATTTATATAGCCCTTCGTACTTCAGCTGATATTTCAAAGTGCTGTACAGAAACCCAGCCTAAAACCCCAAACAGCAAGCAATGCAGGTGTAGAAGCACAGTGGCTAGGAAAAACTCCCTAGAAAGGCCAAAACCTAGGAAGAAACCTAGAGAGGAACCAGCCTATGAGGGGTGGTCAGTCCTCTTCTGGTTGTGCCGGGTGGAGATTATAACAGAACATGGCCAAGATGTTCAAATGTTCATAAATGACCAGCATGGTCAAATAATAATAATCACAGTAGTTATCGAGGGTGCAGCAAGTCAGCACCTCAGGAGTAAATGTCAGTTGGCTTTTTTAGCACGTCCGGTGAACAGGTCAGGGTTCCATAGCCGCAGGCAGAACAGTTGAAACTGGAGCAGCAGCAAGGCCAGGTGGACTGGGGACAGCAAGGAGTCATCATGCCAGGTAGTCCTGACGTATGGTCCTAGAGCTCAGGTCCTCCGAGAGAAAGAAGGAGAGAATTAGAGAGAGCATACTTAAATTCACACAGGACACCGGATAAGACAGGAGAAGTCCTCCAGATATAACAAACTGACCCTAGCCCCCCGACACATGAACTACTGCAGCATAAATACTGGAGGCTGAGACCGGAGGGGTCATATCATTAGTATAATAATTTATCACATAATGATTCCCACAACTGTTGTCTCCATGTTTTTGTCGAGTAGACACAGGGTGGTTTTGGTGACTTCCCATGCAGCGTGTTGACCTTGTTGACATACAGCTACAATACCAGCACACTGTTCCTGTGGGCAACTCACTCTGGCCAGTGTGTTGTCAGTCAGCCCCTAGCACAGGTCAGGACACGTTATCTCCCCGCAGCACATGTAGACAGCGTTGGGCTGCCTACATGTCATCACTCATTCCCATCCCCCACAGCAGCCCCTCCTTCCCTCCTACTCCACCTCCTTCCCCTTTTATGTTTCTGAGAGGGACCCTATTCTGTTAGCTTTCACTTGTCTAAGTAGTAACTACTATTTATTTGGTCGGCCCCTTCTAATCTCCCTCGTCTCTCCCCCCAGTTGCCTAGCAGCAATGGGAGATTTTGACAGTGTTGACGTTGCCTTCATGGGGGCACTCCCTGTAAACACCCAGAGACATTAAGCCACTCTCTGCTCGCTCTCTTTCTGTGTCTCTCTATCTCGCCGCCTCCGCTCTCATCCACGGTGGAAGAAAGGCAGTGGGAATCAGAGTTGAGGTGGCCCAAAATAAACCACTTTCTCCAAATAGAAAGGAGATGACTGGAAAGGGTACATTTTTAATATGAATGCTTTTATCATATGGGGGAACAAGACGCTTGCTGCAGGACTGTTTGTTTTGAGATGTATTTATTTAGGGCTCTATAAAATGTAGCATTTTTTTACTGATTCCGTTTAGTTTTTTCCAAAATTCTAATTTCTCCGTTTCGTTTTTTCAGGTTTCTGTTTTCACCTGTTTTTTTTTTTTTCGTTTTGTTTTTCAGGTTTACCCTCTGAAAATCACAATTGATAATACAAAATCGATTAAATTGGATGTTCTAAGTCTACAACAAAGCTTTAACCACATCAGGAGAACACTTTTGAGGTCTGGGAGAACTGAGAAATGTAGATTTTTGGGTGTAGTTACCCTTTAATTCCCTAGCAAGGGGATGTTGTTTTGATGTTTTTGTATGTGATGGTAGAGTGTTCAAAACAAAATACCCATTGGATTGATGCAAATAATCATGATATCATTCTGCCAGGTCAGCATAGGCTACTTTATAGTTAACATTCAATTGAAAAGGTTTTTTGGGAAAAGCCTTTTCATCTACCAGAAGAATTTTCATTAGCATCATCGCTAACGGCTACACAAAGTGGTAGATGTGCGCTCTGTACATACACAGCCCGGGGGGGGATTCCGTTGCCTCTTCAGAAAGTTGCAGGAAAATTGAATCACTTGTTCATATCTTATGATAAACTTGGGCAAATGTAATACATTTATGCAGAAACACATTTCAGTTGAATGCATTCAGTTGTACAACTGACTAGGTATCCCCCTTTCCCTACATTTAGTTGATTCCCTACTAAGTTCAATGCTATTGTTGAATTCCGTTTAAATGTCTGGGTTCCGTGATTCTGTCCGTATCACGCATTTTAAAGGGCCCTAAATGTATTCTCTGTCTGTGAGCAACCAGAACAGAACGGAAATGATAGTTACTGACGAGGGACGTTTAGGCAAAGAGCTGGTGTCACTCTGCATTGTCCTGTGTCTCTAATGTGTCCTCACTTGGACGCAACTCACTAAGCCTTTTTGGCCAATGCATAATATCACAGGAAAATATGTGCACGCCTTGGATTAGGGGACAGATCATGTATACATGCTCATTGAGCTAGCTTCATTCACACCTCGTGAATATCATATCAGTTTCCTTTTGTTGTCTGTGAAACAACAAACATTATCCAACCTATTTCTTTAACTCCCCTCGGTCTCTGTCTCTCTCTCTCTGTCTCTGTCAGCTCTGTGCCAGGCAAGATGAACACAGCCAGGTATCGGCCCACCTGGGACCTGGCCCTGGACCCCCTGGTCTCCTGCAAACTGTGCCTTGGAGAGTTCCCGCTGGAGCAGATGACCACCATCACGCAGTGCCAATGTGTCTTCTGTACACTAGTGAGTGCCCTTTCATCGTCTTTTACCCATCTTGTCAAAATGTCCTCTGTATGCATTAGGGCTGGCTCAGTAATTGTATAATCGTGTAACCGCCGATTTATGGTTGAAGACCGTCATCAAAATTAAATGACCGCTTTTTATAGATTACAAAATGTAATAATAACAACCGATATAAGGACACGAGAGTAGCAAAACTAGTCAGTTTTTCCTCATCAATCTACACACAATACCCCATAATGACAAAGCAAAAACAGGTTTTTAGAAATTTTTGCAAATGCATTAAAAATAAAAACTCATCACATTTACACAACTATTCAGACCCTCTAATCAGTACTTTGTTGAAGCACCTTTTGGCAGCGATTACAGCCTCGAGTCTTCTTGGGTATGATGCTACAAGCTTGGCACACCTATATTTGGGGAGTTTCTCTGTCGCTGAAAAACATCCCCACAGCATGATGCTGCCACCCGCATGCTTCACCGTAGGGCTGGTGCCAGGTTTCCACCAAATGTGACGCTTGGCATTCAGGCCAAAGAGTTCAATCTTGGTTTCATCAGACCAGAGAATCTTGTTTTTCATGGTTTTAGAGTCTTTTTTGTAAACTCCAAGCGGGCTGTCGTTTGCCTTTTACTGAGGAGTGGCTTCTGTCTGGCTACTCTACCAGGGCCTGATTTTTGGTGGAGTGCTGCAGAGATGGTTGTTCTTCTGGAAGGTTCTCTCATCTCCACAAAGGAATTCAGAGTGACCATTGGGTTCTTGGTCACCTCCCTGTCCAAGGCCTTTCTCTCCCGATTGCTCAGTTTGGCCGGGCGGCCAGATCTAGGACAAGTCTTGGCGTTTTATAAACTTCTTCCATTTAAGAATGATGGAGGCCATTGTTCTTGGGAACCTTCAATGCTGCATACATTTTTTGGTACCCTTCTGCAGATCTGTGCCTTGACACAATCTTGTCTCGGAGCTCAACGGACAATTCCATCAACCTCATGGCTTGGTTTTTGCTCTGACATGCCCTGTCAACTGTGGGACCTTTATATAGACAGGTGTCTTTCCAAATCATGTCCAATCAATTGAATTTACCACAGGTGGACTCCAATCAAGTTGTAGAAACAGCTCAAGGCTGATCAATGGAAACAATATGCACCTGAGCTCAATTGAGTCATAGCAAAGGGTCTGAATACTTATGTAAATAAGGTATTTCTAAAAACCTGTTTTTGCTTTTTTCATTATGGGGTATTGTGTGTAGATTGAGGAAAAATTTATAATTTTGTACAATTTTGGAATAAGGCTGTAACGTAACAAATTGTGGAAAAAGTCAAGGGGTCTGAATACTTTCCCAATGCACTGTGTGGGTGGGTGGGCTGAATCCACAAAGAAATGGTTAATTGACCACAAAATCAGTCTCTGGACTTGAAAACCTTTTTTTTATTTTTTTTATTATTCTTAGAGGGCACTCCATTAACACAGACGAAGGATATCAAGGATCTGTAAAGATTCTGTATAGCAAATTAATAAGAATGTCTCACCCCATCTTCAAGAATGGCCTTTTCCCCTTTATTCAGATTACAACATCTCACTTTCAGTTATTTGAAAAAGAAATAATTTCTCAAATATAGCTATTTTTAAAACGAGACCTATAAAGTTTGTTGCGATTTTCAATTGAATCCACCAGAAAAGACAGAACAAATAATACAATACATATTGTGGTTAAACTCAAATGTACTAATTGGGATTTTTTTAATTTTTTTTAAGAGAACAGGTTTAATCTTCATAACTCCACCAGTCATATTTATGATATAAGTTATGTCCCACATGCAGCTCAGGTTGCACATTTTGGGGAATATTCAGGGGTGTAAACTTTCTGTGGAAATATATGCAAATTAATATTAAGTTAGTAAATATTATGTTTAGATATATTTACCATATCATATGGAGACAGAAACATAAACCTTTTACCTTATCTTTTAAGTAGACATAATTGCAAATGATAAAATCCTTCCAATATAAATTTGATTTTATTTAGTTCCGAATTGAACTTTAAGTGAGTTGACTCTTCACATGGGATGATTTCACTGAACAACAAAAGGGACTATTGAATGATCCCCAATGATCCATCGCATCTCCCAAAAATGTTTTCAACATACATCTGTAAAATGATATTCAAGAAACCAAAGCTTTGGTTGTCTTCCTCTTAGGCTTCCATGTCTTCTCCCTGGACCTCCTCAATGTCCACCTCTTGAACGTCAGACTCTGAGGCCTCATCTTCACTGTCACTTTCCAACCTTGTTGGTGTTGGCTTGTTGTCAGGCTCAAAAAGCCTAAAATTTGCCCAGATGGCCACCAATTTTTAACCCTGTTGTCAACCCGTTACGTGCTTTGGTGTGTGTGTTCCCAAACAAGGACCAGTTGCGCTCTGAGGCGGCTGATGTTGGTGGGATTTGGAGGATGATGGAGGCAACAGGAGAAAGAGCCTCAGATCCACAAAGTCCCTTCCACCAGGTGGCTGATGAGATATGTTGGCACGACTGCCATATTACATCTCCATCCCAAAGCCCTTGCTTGGAAGTGTACTTCGCCAGACTGCCAAGAACCTTGCCCTCTTCCAGGCCAAGGTGGCGAGACACGGTAGTGATGACACCATAGGCCTTGTTGATCTCTGCAGCAGACATGATGCTCTTGCCTGCATACTTGGGGTCCAACATGTATGTTGTGGCGTATTTGGGCTTCAGGCAGAAGTCTTCACGCTTTTTGATGTATTTCAGAACTGCAGTTTCCTCTGCTTGGAGCAACAGTGAAGTGGGCAGGGCAGTATGGATTTCTTCTCTTCTGCAAGCAGAGTCTGAACATCAGGCAGGATGGCATTGCCTCTCTCAATCCACGCAATGGCTACTGCTATAGGTTTCAGGAGTTTAAGGCTGCTTTTACCACTCTCTCCCATAATATATCATCCAGGAGGATCCCCTTGATGGCGCTGTCCATATCAGCAGACTGTGATATGGTCATTTCTTCGAGAGACTCCTTCCCCTCCAAGAGACTGTCAAACATGATGACAACACCACCCCAACAGGTGTTGCTGGGCAGCTTCAATGTGGTGCTCTTATTCTTCTCACTTTGCTTGGTGAGGTAGATTGCTGCTATAACTTGATGACCCTTCACATACCTAACCATTTATTTGGCTCTCTTGTAGAGTGTAGCCATTGTTTTCAGTGCCATGATGTCCCTGAGGAGCAGATTCAATGCATGAACAGCACAGCCAATGGATGTGATGTGAGGTGAGGGTAGGACTCGTCCACTTTAGACCAAGCAGCCTTCATGTTCGCAGCGTTGTCTGTCACCAGTGTAAATACCTTCTGTGGTCCAAGGTCATTGATGACTGCCTTCAGCTCATCTGCAATGTAGAGAATGGTGTGTCTGTGCTCTTGTAGAATACTGGTTGAGGGGTGGAAGTTATGTAGTTAATTATTCCTTGCCCACAGACATTCGACCACCCATCAGAGATGATTGCAATAGTCTACTTTCTCTATGATTTTCTTGACCTTCACTTGAACTCTGCATCCAGCAAATGAGTAGATAAAGCATGTCTGGTTGGAGGGGTGTATGCTGAGCGAAGAACATTCAGAAATCTCTTCCAATACACATTGCCTGTGAGCATCAGAGGTGAACCAGTTGCATACACAGCTCGAGCAAGACGTTCATCAGCATTTCTCTGACTACGTTCCTCCATTGAGTCAAAATAACTTCTGATTCCAGGAGGACCATGAGCTGTTGCTATCAATAAGGTGTCTGATTCATCATTTTCACCTCGAATAGAAGTAGAGGGACTTTTGTCAGAAGTTGCTAGTTGTGACCGCTGAGGCAACTTTATGCACTTGGCCAGATGATTCTGCAGCTTTGTTGCATTCTTCACATGATTTGGCACAGTATTTGCAAATGTACACAGCTTGTCCTTCTACATTAGCTGCAGTGAAATGTCTCCACACATCAGATAGTGCCCGTGGCATTTTCCTGTTAAGATTAGAAAAAAAACGAGTAAAAAAATTATTTAAAAAACATGTTTGGAAACAGCTGAATTAACACTCCTCAGTTTAGCAGGCTCAAGCAAGCTAAAACCCACATGGTAGTAAAAAATAACTAGCAGAAATTGTTAACAAGTTAGAAATTATTTAAACACACTTTGCTGTAGGCTACTATTTACTAGTTAACAAAATCATGTATGTCATAAAATATATTCAAGGCTCAAGGTGAGGCTGCTGGAGTATTAGAAACAGGCGATCCAATAATTTTGATATTTTTTTGATATTTGATTTTTTTTAAACAATCTCTTTCTCTGAGTAATTGTATTAATATAAAATAATGTGCATACAATACATCTCAGTATTTCTATTATTTATTTTATGCAGTTTTTTTTCTCATCTTTATCAAGGGATCCAATAATTTCGGACCCCACTGTACCTCACATACCTAGTTAATACTTAGATCTAGGACCTATTGGGAGTCAGCAACTCCTACACAAGTCCATGGTCCATCTACCAGTGTAAATCTGAAATCTCACTGCAACTTTAAATCCCTTCTCGACTTCCTGATCTTGCTATTTTGTTTGCATTGCATGTACAGAAATATAACTGGTATCTCCCAGTGTTTACATGTCATTAAACTCCACTGAACTACATTTCTCCTGCAGTCAATCTGGACTGATGTCCTGCATGAAGACAGAGAGGCAAATGGACATTTTACCTGACAAGCAAGCTGGTACCACAGCCATGACTCTCCCAGCATGGGAAATGTCTAAACATGCTTGAAAACTCAGTCCCTTTCATCCTCCGCCTTAATATTAACCATGCTATTTCTCTTGCCACTCAGTGTTTGGAGAGTGGGAGAAATACAAAACATGAAAAAACATTTGTTTTCGGAACCGTAAAAATAATGAGGCATAAAAAGTCAATAACTCAGTGATAAATATCAGGTCTGCTGTACTTGTTTTACGACGATGGCCTATTTGAACAGTGAAGCATCGCGCCATTAACAAGTTTTGATTATACCGTTCCTGTTCACTGGAGCTCAATCAGAGCTATGAAAGAGCAATGGCTTTTAGTTTGGGAGTAAACTGCAGTTCACTGCAGTTGCTTATAGGGAATGGGCAGGATTTGTACCACAATGCAAGCGTTCATCTTGTAGCTGAGAGGAGCCTTAGTTTAGAAGTCCCTCTATCATTATCTCATTCATTCAAAAAATACTTTCATTAGAATGTTATGTGGTTAGCATGCTTCTCTTCAGCTAACCAGACACTGTAAATAAAGAAATAGATAGCAGAATGAATAGTCAATCCCAAAAGCAGAGAACATCTACTATGGGTTTCAGAGAGGGAGAGGCACAGTGGAGTTTGTCATCGCACCACACAATATTCCTACACATTTTCCGATTCTGGCCATAGAATGAGATCAATGTTATGCTCTTTTTTTTTTTTTCAGTGCCTGAAGCAGTATGTGGAACTCCTGATCAAAGAGGGCCTTGAAACTGCTATTAGCTGTCCAGACTCTGCCTGTCCAAAACGAGGACACTTATTGGAAAATGAGGTATTATTTCCAACTATTTGTATTTTACTTTTAATAATTTGATTGAGGGGAAGATACAATTATGATATTGATACATTCAATGAAAAACAGTCATGTATTGTACCATCACACTTCAGCTGGCGCTTATTTCCAGTGAACAGTTGCTTAATTGTAAGAAATCCTTTCTTACATCAGAACACGCACATCTTCATAATTCATGTGAGTGAATTCATGATCACAATACACAAAGTTGTGGCAAGTTGGAGGATAATTGCATTTGATTTTACTGGACTCGATGCTTGCGTTTTACAGCAACAAAACAGAATCGATGCAGAATTGACAAAAGTCTCTTTCATAAAGTGTGTTCATATCGAGACGACAACAGGGAGGTTACACAGACACAACACAGTCATGCTAGATGATGGGGAAACTAGCCTGAGGGCCGGTCTGTTTGTGCTATCATATCAACTTCTTGTCATTCATTGTCATGCCAGTGATTGGCTTGACGTTGAGCAATGGAGTTGGCAAGAACAAACAGATCCGGGACCTGGCTATGGAGACACTACAAAGTAGGGTAACTGACTATTTCATAGTGAGGCACAATGCATTACATGTGTACCATCAGATCATCAAGGAAAACCATGTGACCAAGCCTTAAGGCAACAGTAGTTGCCACAGAAGAGGATTTTCTGTGTGTCGTTGTGGCGGGTGAAGAACAAAAAGGGCTGATCGGCTTTGAAGGTGTGTACTTTAGGTTTCCAAAAAGAAGAACATAAGTCATATTATTTCAAGCAAGCAAGCGAGCGGTGATGACAGCGGCCTTGGTGCACTGCTCGTTCACTTCTGCAAAGGCCTTTTTCACCACTCCAGCCAACTGCAGGTCGTCATCGGGAGACATGCCTGAGAAGTCGCTAGACCAGTCTAAGGTGTCAACTATGCCCGTCCTAGACAAAATGTCATTCAGGTTGTAGGTCTCATCCAACTTACATTGTGGATGTTACGCTCGTGCCTCCATGTACTGGATCCTCACTGGCCCCGTCCACGCCGCAAAGTTCTCATATGTGAGCTGCTCCTCCAGCCCTCATCAGGGAGCATATTGAGCTTGCTCACATTGGTTCCATCATAGGGCATCTCCAGAATCTGGCAGTTGATATCAGGGATGAAGGTCAAGTGGACATTGAATGCAAATTTCATATTTTCCACTGGCAGTTTCTAAATCTTGCTCACTTTGAACCTGATCTTCTCGGGACTCCTCAAATGCCTCTCTCCACTTGCCCTTGAAGTAGATTGCAGTCACCAACACTAGTTTTGTTAAAGACTTGAAAGTCCCCTCCCATCAGGTAATTCATTGGACCCTCTATTTCTCCACCCAGCTTTATACGTACCCGCTTGCAGCCTCTGCACTGGACCTCCAACTCGGCACCGTAGTACTTCCTGGTTTCACTGAGGAAAGACTGCTCTCTTTACAGATGGTTGGCCAGGCTCAGTGCGTATGGGGCTCCCTCTTTGTTCAGCACAGACAGATGATCCTCTTCAATCTATAGACAATACCCCATAATGACAAAGCAAAAACTGTTTTTTAGACATTTTTGCAAAAAAGTCCAATTAAATATCACATTTACTTAAGTACTCAGACCCTTTACTACTACGTTGTTGACGCACCTTTGGCAGCGATTACAGCCTTGAGTCTTGGGTATGACGCTACAAGCTTGGCACACCTGTGTTTGGGGAAGTTCTCCCATTCTTCTCTGCAGATCCTCTCAAGCTCTGTCAGGTTGGATGGGGAGCGTCGCTAAACAGCTATTTTCAGGTCTCTCCAGAGACGTTAGATCGGGTTCAAGTCCGGGCTCTGACCACTCAAGGACATTCAGAGACTTGTCCTGAAGCCACTCCTGCGTTGTCTTGGCTGTGTGCTTAGGGTTGTTGTCCTGTTGGAAGGTGAACCTTTTCCCCATTCTGAGGTCTTGAGCACTCTGGAGCAGGTTTTCATCTAGGATCTCTTAGTACTTTGCTCAATTTATCTTTCCCTCAATCCCGACTAGTCTCCCAGTCCCTGCCGCTGAAAAACACCCCCACAGCATGATGCTGCCACCACCATGCTTCACTGTAGGGTTGATGCCAGGTTTCCTCCAGACGTGACCCTTGGAATTCAGGCCAATGAGTTTAATCTTGGTTTCATGAGACCCAGAGAATCTTGTTTCTCATGATCTGAGACTATTTTAGGTGCCTTTTGGCAAACTCCAAGTGGGCTGTCTTGCCTTTTACTAAGGAGTGGCTTCCGTCTGGCCACTATACCATAAAGACCTGATTGGTGGAGTGCTGCAGAAATGGTTGTCCTTCTGGAAGATTCTCCCATCTCAACAGAGGAACTCTGGAGCTCTGTCTGAGTGACCATTTGGGTTCTTGGTCACTTCCCTGAACAATGCCCTTCTCCCCCGATTGCTCAGTTTGGCTGCCAGCTCTAGAAATAGTCTTGGTGGTTGCATACTTCTTCTATTTAGGAATGATGGAGACCACTCTATTCTTGGGGACCTTCATTTCTGCAGACAGCTCTACGGACAATTCCTTCGACCTTAGGGCTTGGTTTTTGCTCTGACATGCACTGTCAACTGTGGGACCTTGTATAGACAGGTGTGTGCCTTTCCAAATCATGTTCAACCAATTGAATTTACCACAGGTGGACTCCAATCAAGTTGTGGAAACCTCTCAAGGATGATCAATGGATATAGGATGCACCTAAGCTCAATTTTCAGTCTCATAGCAAAGGGTTCGAATACCTATGTCAATAAGGTATTTCTGTTTAAAAATGTATAAATTTGCAAACATTTCTAAAAACCTTTTTTCACTGTCATTATTTCTTTAATTTAATTTGTTTTAGAATACGGCTGTAACGTTATATGATGTGAAAAAAGTCAAGGGGTCTGAATCTCTGGATGTACTGTAGGGAAAAACAATTTAAGAATATTTAAGTATTTTATTTCTTCCATATTTACACAGTTAGTACGGTAGTTATTTACACATGCGGGGGAAGTGGAAAGTTCCAATTTAAAGGGATAGTTACAGAAATAGTCTCCTTACCTTTAAACTTGTATGGGCCAAGAGAAACTTTAATTCACTCTTCAGATTTATTTACTAAGCTGCTATCAACTGCTAATATTAGCATTGATGACCAAAACCAATGAATTTCAAGTGGCCGTCGTGGATTTGAAAGACATAAAAAATATATATATATCGGGGATTCGTGTCTTTCCTGGCCCAATACTTATTTACTTTTATTGATATTTATACCTGTTGAACTTGTTCTATTACTACTACTAATTACTATACATATACTATACATATGATGTATGTGCTTTATTTAGATCAAAGAAATCTCTTAACATGACCTCAAAGACCTCCACATCCATTCCAGAGACCTCTGAGGCTGCAGAAGGACAGTGTTTTTAATTGGGGTCCCTTGCTGAGCAGACATTAGCCCTCTCTGTGAATATCGCTCTCCGTCTTCTCCAAAACTACCTGCACAAACCAGTCTGGCCTAGCTCCGTCTCAGCTCTGGCCCACCTTCTAGACGTGTCAGCGTGTTTATACAGAGTGCATGGGCCCCGCTCGTCTGCGTCCTTCCCCGATTTGAGGTCAAGCCGAGGGCACTGCGCCTCACCTCTCACTCTCTGTTTCGGAGGCCGGCGGCACGGCCGTATGTTTTCAATCAATCATAGTCACTGGCTTTTAATGGGACCCGGCTTGAGTCGAGGCGTCTCTCATCCAGCCACTATGACAGATATGTCTGACTCATAATTGACTGTTCTCACACTCAAAGCCCCCACCCCCCCCCAAAAAATGTTTCATCATTGCATAATGACTACATTTAACCTTTAGCATATGTAGCCAGTATGCAAATACACCTCTCACGGAACATGTGAATAAAACCGGTGGGCTCGTCCTAATGATGCTGGAATTGAGTGGGGTTTTGTAACTGATCATCTTCAGACTGTAGTGTGGCTGAAAGCATCATGTCCCTGTATTCGTTTGGTACGCGATCACGTCCCTAACTCTTCCTCTTCTTTCTCCTGCAGATTGAGTGCATAGTGGCTACAGCGATTATGCAGAGATACAAGAAGCTGCAGTTTGAGAGGGGTAAGTGGGAGAGGAACCGCGCCGACCGCATCGCTGCTCATAGGCGTGTAGGTCATTGAGCCCCACCTGACTCCCTTGTCTCCCCACACCATTTAGAATTTATTAGGGATCCCCATTAGCTGCTGCCAAGGCAGAAACTACTCTTCCTGGAGTCCAATATCAATTTGACCTGGAGGACAATGACAGCCCTCTAACTTTTTTATTGTGTTCTGATTTAACCTAAAATCTGTATCAAAGTTTAACACAGCCACCATCAAAAATGCATGAGGGGAAAGCCTTTTCAGGTACATTTAAAGTGATGTTAATTGGATAGGTAGTGCTATATCATAACCTAAACTGTGTCTGGCTGTGGACTATATGTCTATACAGTATGTCTAAATATCCTAATTCAAAGCCTTTAATATTTAGTCCCTGTGTTCGGTTATGAATTCAGCGTCTGTGGTTGTCTGTATATTTAATAAGGTATATTTTTATACCTTTCGAATGTGAGCAGTGTTGTAAAAGTCTCACTGAGCAGTATTCTGCCCTTCTGCTGTGAATGGTGTATGGCTGGGCGGTATACCTTTTTTTTCTTTTTTTCTAGGCAAGTCAGTTATGACAAATTCTTATTTTCAGGGGCAGAACGACAGATGTGTACCTTGTCAGCTCGGGGATTTGAACTTGCAACCTTTTGGTTACTAGTCCAACACTCTTACCACTAGGCCACCCTACCTAAATGTAGTCTTGTATAACGGTATTTCAATGTTTGGTTTGTTAAACGTGTTAACGCCGGCTCTTCGGCGGTGAAATAATGTCAGTTTTTGTTGTTTACTCCGTTTGCTACGTGAGTCGTCTCGGGTGGCGCAGTGGTCTAGGGCACTGCATCGCAGTGCTAGCTGCGCCACCAGAGTCTCTGGGTTCGCGCCCAGGCTCTGTCGCAGCCGGCCGCAACCGGGAGGTCCGTGGGGCGACGCACAATTGGCATAGCGTCGTCCGGGTTAGGGAGGGTTTGGCCGGTAGGGATATCCTTGTCTCAGTATGTAAAATGTATGCACTCTACTGTAAGTCGCTCTGGATAAGAGCATCTGCTAAATGACTAAAATGTAAATGTAAAATGTCTCTCTCCTTCCACGCACACCATTCCCCGCCCCCTGTCATTCAAGGAGAGCAGTTTTTGCGCTACCACGAGTGAATGAGTCGCAACAACCACTCGCAGTCAGTCTTCATGGTCAATGGTGCAGATGCAATGCTGCAGATCTGGCTAGTCAGCTAGCCAGCTAGCTAGCTAAATGTACTTAGTCAGAGCAAAAGTAGCTAGCTAGCTAATACAGCCTGATACCAGTGCTGGTGTAGGCCTAGATCAGCATGTTTGCGCAATGGTATATTCTAAATATGAGAGGAATAGGCAAAGCATGGACATTTTAGCTACATCAAAGCAACAGTAAAATACATTTTTTTTTAATGTAGCATTCATTATTGTCCACTGGGAAACACTGACCAACACTTTGGTTCCTTGCCTGTCCCAATAGCCCTATTTTTTTTCACTATTCAAAGTGCCTACTATATTCCAACTTTTGGTTGAAGTTTCATTGAACAGTATAAAACAATCAGAATGGTCAAAGCCCCATTTATGGTCATACAAATGCCACCCTAAGGTCATACGCTACTCATAAAGCACATTTAGAACTTTTATTATTAACAAACCTCAAATACCATCAAAAATGTGAATAATATTGTGATTATGATATGCGCTAATCTGTGACATGGGGTTCCCACGCTAACCTCAGCCAGACTTGCACACCCACTCTATATGGCATGTGCCTCGAAGGTACTCCACCCACCCAAAGGCACAAACACAGACACACAGGGATGGAGAGACGCAGAGCCAGAGCAGCACAGACAGGAGGGCAGGGGGCGGCCATTTTGGTTCAACAGCAACAGACTGAGGAACATGCGAGGGTCAACAGAACAGAGCCATGTGATGGCAAGCAGTGTGTGTTAGTCATTGGGACAGGATGGTTGGACTTGTTTTGTAGCCACAGACCAAACATTGAGCGTCTGCCAACTTTCTTTTTAGTTTGGTAGAAGCACATTTAAATAGGGTGATTGGAGAAAAATAGATGTTGATTTAGCCGCTGATCTGTGTGTGCATATGTCAAATGACACTTGTGCTTCCGAGAGTGTGTACTTGTGCATCGGTCAAAAGCATGAAATAAAAAGATAAATGTTTTGTTAATAGACACGAAAAAAGACAACTATCAACAGTAAAGTAGTAAACCACGTCCGGCACATAATGCCTATGTCTTTGTTAACACACACACACACACTTTCTCATTTGCAATGGCTTTTTGCACAGATTACAGATGGATCCATCTGTACAAAAAGCCATTGCAAATGAGAAATTGTGTATGTGTGTGTGTGTTAACACAGAGACATAGGTGCTATAATCACCTCATGACCTCATGGCCTGTCACCATGCTTTGGAAGCAGTCACTGTATACAGAACTGTTGGTGGTGACACCTGGTTTTGTGCCACCACAGAGGTGCTTCTGGACCCGTGCCGGACGTGGTGCCCATCGTCGTCGTGCCAGGCAGTGTGCCAGCTGAAGGAGATGGAGGTGGCGCAGCCCCAGCTGGTGAAGTGTGCCGTGTGCACCCTGGAGTTCTGCTCGGCCTGCAAGGCTAACTGGCACCCCGGGCAGGTCTGCCCACCCCAGGAGAACAACCTGCCCATCACCGCTTTCCTACCTGGAGAGACCAGGTATGGAACTGGACTCTCCCCTTCCTTCATCATATCAATCACTTCCTCTCCACCTCATCAATTCTTTGATATCCCTAGAGACCAGGTATAGAGGGAGCTGGAGTTTTTCCTCTTCTTCCTCCTCTGTCTTCACCATCTCAATCGCACTCTCCTCCCCATCACCTCCTCAAGCTAGTTGAGAGAGGTTAGACTCCGTGACCGTTGAATGACATTTCATCCCAAAAAACATTAGGTTCTCATTCAATCAATCGGGGTAACTGGCTTTCCGCAATGAGCCACACTGTAAACACTGTGTTGTTGAGACAATAAACTCGTACGTTTGACAGGAATGATGTCCTTACCCTGGAAACCCTGGTGCCATTATCCACACACACGTACACTCGTAGTTGTTTTCTCCTGTGGTTGATGATCTGCCCTCACCTGCTCTCACCCCTCTACTGAGGACACTGTGAGGACACAGCCTCTGGTCCCCGTGGGAACCTGTATTTACCACCCTGGATACCAGCCTAGCTACCGCTGTGTTGATGTCTCCATGAAGCCAGCTGCTCTCATGCATAACCATCCAGGCACTAGTCATCTAGTGCCTTCTAGTGCATATTTAATATGACTGAGTGTATTGCTGGAGCAGATTGCCTGATGATAGTGCTGGGACCCGTGGGCTCAGATAAGGCTAGCCGGGGTTGACCAAGGTCATAGAGGAAGTCATAATATGTCAGTATAAGGAGCCAATAGAAGTCAAGGCCCTAACTCTTAGCCAACCTGCATTTGGATGATTTGTCTACTTAAAACTCTAGAATGTGGTGGCCCAGTGGCTAAGCTACAGTACATGACCAAAAGTATGTGGACATCTGCTCGTCGAACGTCTCATTCATAAATCATGGGCTCTGCTGCTGTAACAGCCTCCACACTTCTGGGATAAGTTTCCACTAGAGGTTGAAACATTGCTGCGGGGACTGGCTTCTATTTAGCCACGAGTCAAACCGAGATTTTGTCTGTCGACTCCAGAGTCCAATGGCGCCGAGCTTTACACCACTCCAGCAGACGTTTGGGATTGCGCATGGTGATCTTAGGCTAGTGTGCGGCTGCTCGGCCACGGAAACCCATTTCACGAAGCTCCCGACGAACAGTTCTTGTGCTGACGTTGCTTCCGGAGGAAAGTGCACATTTGTGGCCTGCTGGAGGTCATTTTGCAGGGCTCTGGCAGTGCTCCTCCGGCTCAAAGGCGGAGGTAGCGGTCCTGCTGCTGGGTTGTTGCCCTCCTACGGCCTCCTCCACGTCTCCTGATGTACTGGCCTGTCTCCTGGTAGCGCCTCCATGCTCTGGACACTACGCTGCCAGACACAGCAAACCTTCTTGCCACAGCTCGCATTGATGTTCCATCCTGGATGAGCTGCACTACCTGAGCCACTTGTGTGGGTTGTAGACTCCGTCTCATGCTACCACTAGAGTGAGAGCACCGCCAGCTTTCAAAAGTGACCAAAACATCAGCCAGGAAGCATAGGAACTGAGAAGTGGTCTGTGGTCACCACCTGCAGAATCACTCCTTTTTTGGGGGTGTCTTGCTAATTGCCTATAATTTCCACCTTTTGTCTATTCCATTTGCACAACAGCATGTGAAATTTATTGTCAATCAGTGTTGCTTCCTAAGTGGACAGTTTGATTTCACAGAAGTGTGATTGACTTGGAGTTACATTGTGTTGTTTAAGTGTTCCCTTTATTTTTTTGAGCAGTGTATATATATATACACACAAAAGTATATCTAAACATAAAGCGAGAGAGAGGGAGGGTTGTGGAGTTGTCCTCAGATGTCACGAAAGGCCACAGTGGTTTAAAGGGAAAGTTTTGGACTTTACAACTTAATGTTAGATGGTTCCTCACCCTGAAAAAGTAGTCTATGGGCCAGAAGAAACTGTAATCCATAGTTGTTTTCTCTAAACAGCCACAACAAACTTCATCTAACTTGAACTCTAGCCATGGATTATAGTTTTTCCAGGCCCATAGACTACTTTTAGCTTGCGAACCATCTAACATCAAGTTGTAAAATCCTGAACTTCCCCTTTAAACTCTGGCGCCTCCTCTCTCTCTCTCTCTCTCTCTCTCTCTCTCTACCCCTGTCAGGACTCCAAGTATGGCTTGTAAGGCTCTTACTGTGATTACTGTACATACTGCACTTATCTAAACAATAAGCTCTGGAGTACGTTCTTCTCCTCTCTCCCCTTCAAGAGTGTGGGAAATTAGTGTCCTAATTCGAATGGACTCCACGTACACTGTTAGCCCGATCTGCACCCAGCTGACACATGCAGCAATTACTGCAAAGGGCAAATGTATTACTCTGGACTTTTCACATTTTGCCTGGATCTTGCTGCCTTTTGCTGATACGATTTTTTTATTTTATTTTTTATTTCTCCCATGACATTCCTCTGACATAACAGCCAGCATTCAGGAGAAGGACACTCTCTCCTTAATCCTCACACTGATCCAGGTATTTTACCTTCTGATCTTTAGCCAGTATTCCATTACATTCAGGCCTCTATCCCGTTCCTTCCAGAGCAAAAGCTAGAATCCGAAAGTCCTGTTTAGTTACAAAATGACTGCCAGGGTGTCAAATGAAGTAGGACACGAAAGGTGTGCATTAATTCACTCTGGCCAGATGCGATCAATAGCTGGATAATTGGCTCAGAAAATGAATGTGCTTGTTGTCTGTCCGCCTCTCTGACACTTGAGAGGACAGCCGACAGCATCACCTGCTCTCCTTTCTGGCCTTCAAGAGTCAGCAGCACTCAGGTGGGAAAAGGACACAAAAGACCTGCCTTTAAGATGAATAGAAGAAAGAAAATCCTGAAAGGAGTTTCTCGTTTCTCATTTCGTTTGCATTTCAGGTGTTAGGAGCAAATTCTGTTGATGTTTATTGCAAGCTTAGATCTATTGTACATTAACAAAGGCTGTTCAAGATCTGTGGCATGATAAACACTGAGTGGATAATCTCTTGTGGCATTCTGGATCTCTGTCTCATGGTCTTTGTTCTTTAGCGTCATTCAGCAAAAGCAATTGTTTCAACCAACATTTGTTTAAGAAACGAAACACACTGAACATTGCTCTCTCACCGTGTCTCTTCAGCTCCTTCTACAAGAGTGACGATGACGATGGTCCCATCAAGCGCTGTCCCAAGTGTAAGGTGTACATCGAGAGGGACGAGGGCTGTGCCCAGATGATGTGCAAGAACTGCAAACACGCCTTCTGCTGGTACTGCCTGGAGTCACTGGACGTGAGTAGAGAACCCTGTCGCACGCGCACACACACCCCTTTCTAGTGGAACTTTCTGGAGCCCCTGGATATGAGTCGAACTTTGTCCCAATGTTTCCCCAAAACCCCTCCCCACATCTGTGCTGCTGCAACATGTTCGTATAGAATAATACACACGTATCTTTGCAAATGGGTTTTCATTTCCCTTTTCAGTATGTTGGTCCTGACTTCAATACAGCAGTCTGAAATGTGCATAGAATTCACTCTGTGTATATTTCGCATGTCTGGTGTTAGCAGTGTGAGCAGTGATCCAATGTGTTATCAGGGAATAACAGCACTGCAGGAGGTGTGATAAGGCTGCAGGCGGATGGATTTCTAAATCCAAACCCGTTTTTATGATGTTTGATACAAGACAATGGAACTGAAACGGTGGGATTTTATCTGGGCTTGTAGGAGGCTAGGAGGCTTTACTGGCAGTGGCTTAAGTCAATTCTAATTGCAGACCACAGGCGATCTTACACCACACTGGTAATTTAAAAGCAATTTTCTCCAAGCAGCCTACCTCTCAGTACTAATGATAGATCATTCTTTTCTCCTCTTTCTGTGTGTGTGTGTGTGTGTGTGTGTGTGTGTGTGTGTGTGTGTGTGTGTGTGTGTGTGTGTGTGTGTGTGTGTGTGTGTGTGTGTGTGTGTGACACAGGATGACTTCCTCCTGATCCACTATGACAAAGGGCCCTGTCGAAACAAACTGGGCCACTCCAGGGCGTCTGTCATCTGGCACAGAACACAGGTAAAGTTAGTGAGTAAAGTTAGTGCGCCCACTTTCCTCCCTTGTCTCTCTCTCTCTCTCTCTCTCTCTCTCTCTCTCTCTCACACTCACTCACTCACACACACACTGGACTTCCCCTATGTCTGCAGCATGTGGCAGGGAACATGCACACACCTTTCACCTCACCCAAACACTTCCACACACTTCCACACATGTTTAACGTGAATAAACATGGATGGTGCTCTGTGAAAACACTAGTCGGTAGGAGAGCACAGCTTGGTCGATGTGCTCTGTGTGTTGGCCCGTTGTTGTTAGTGTCAACATGTCTCCAGCATTGCTTTCTTATCATTTCTTTCTGTGTATAATATGTGGACATGTTGCACGCCACTTATGGGTTAGAGTAATGCTTTTACTTTGGCGCAATCTCTAAAGTAAAAAGCAGGGGGCGCAACGTTCACTGCACATTTTGAAATGTCATTTTTGTCCCCCCCCCAGTTTTGTCATTGGAACGTGATACAAAATGAGGCAACGGTGTGCTTTAGGACCATGCGGACACCTCCGAGTTGACTGGATAAAACAATGATATTCATTAAAACCAAAGTCGCGCAATATTATTTGATGGTACTGTTAAGCTGTTCAGTTACAACATACATAATGCATGCCATACATTACGAAATAAAAGTCAACACATCCTTCAGAATTCTGATTCTAATATCGAATGAGAATATTGAGTAGACGTTATATATGTTCTTGTTCACCCGGTCATCACCCAGTCATTGTTCAGCTGTAGCTATCATCCGGCACATATCTAGTCATAGACGAGCACATTTCCCGGGTTTAACAGAGCGTTGTGAACGCTAGCGTACACACTGACATCTGTTGCCCAGTAGGACAGGCTGAGTCATTTGAGCATGATTACAGCTTGTGGTACTGCACCTCCTTCACCCAGCCCATGCAACCTCACTGCTCCCCAAGCCCAGTCTCTCTCTTTAGCTCCTCATGAATGCATAACACACACAGAAAGGACCCCGGGGCCCTTATTCACAAAAGAAGTGCTGATCTAGGATGAGGTCCTCCCTGTCAATGTAATCTTATTCATTATGGCAAAAACAGATCCTAGATCAGCATTCCTACTCAGACATTTTCTTAATTAAGGCCCTAATATATAATTAAGGCCCTACTATATCCTGCCTTTTTATTAAGAAAGCTTAGCTTCTGTGTTTTCTCTTTTCGCCTCTGTATCTGATTTTCAAATCAGTTTTGAGATTTGAGCTGAGGGGGTTGCATCCGCTAGGGACGCCATAGAAGGAATGAAGGTCACCGCTCTCGATGCTTGCTGTTCTCAGACCAGACATGGTCTATTACGTACGGTAGCTTTGCCAAGGGTTGGTTGATCTGAGCAAATAGGATCTCATGTTAACACACAGGTATGCCGGTGCAACTAAAGGTTCATGGGGAGCTGGTCTGGGTAAATAATGTGACTACTAAGACCTCCAAAAAGGGGGAAGTGGACAGAAATACACAAGAATGGATGGCAACAACAATGTATGTACATGCATGGAGCTATTTTATCAAAAGGTCTTTGTCATAGGATGCCACTCTCTGCTGTCTTGTCCTTCATTGGCCCGCCCTGGATGAGCCTCAAAATGACTCTCCTACTCTGACACTGGCAGAAGTCCATTCATTTATTCTAAGAAGGCAGGATTGCGTGCAATTGCTACTTTCGAAGGCCATTTTGTAGCTGAGATGTTTCTGCTCGTATATGATGCCCCCGTGTGGTGAGATGGGAGACTTGCACTACAAAGATTGAAAATAACTCGCACGGGATATGATCACGTCGAAAGAGAGCAAGTTTTGAGAAGGGAAGTGGAAATAATTTGGTGTGCGTTATCTTGTTAAGGGATCTCTCATACGCTAGTTCTGTTTTTTCAAAGTATTTTCCATATAGTGCCAATTGTGTTCTTCCTTAGTGATAGTCTTTAGTTATATGTTTGCAGTGTGGCTAAACAAAAGGTCTCTTATTTGCTGGTGCCTCTGTCTTGTTTGCAGTCTCTTACTCTCTCTCCTCTCTCTCTTTCTCCAAGGTGGTGGGGATCTTCGCTGGCTTCGGCCTTCTCCTGCTGGTGGCCTCTCCCTTTCTCCTCCTGGCCACGCCCTTTGTCCTCTGCTGTAAGTGCAAGTGCAGCAAAGGGGACGACGACCCCCTGCCCACCTAAACCCCGCCTCACTCATCTAAGCAGGCGGCCATATTTATTTTTCGCCCCTTCTGTTTTCTCCCTCCAAGCTTCTTGCGGCGCTTCATTTAACGGGGCTGGGGCCTAGCTGCACTGTCTCGGGCCCAGCCGCGTCCCGATCCATATCGCTCGCAGTGTCATGGTGGGAGAGGAGTTGTGTTGACCCTGTGCTCCCTGGCCTGGTGGAAGATGGGTTCACAGAGGTCAGGCTTTGAGGACGACAATGATGCGCCTCTCTGTGGGCTTGGGGGCATGTGTCCGTTTACTGTAGCAGGGCCACTCTGAGGCCTTGAGGTGAGCTACAGACAGTGGTGTAGTACAGAACCGAAGAAGAAGAGGATGTTTTATCAAGAGATAAATAAAGACGTGATGTCAGAGACATTTTCATGCAGGAGCTGCTACTATTGGAGGAGCTTCACCTTAAACTCGTTTCAGTCGACTTGTTTTTGTTGGTTTGTCGAGCACAAAGCTTTCCACCCCTCTTCTCTCTCTTTTTAGCTCTCAACATACAGGAAATAGCACTGGAGTTACGTTTTGACAAACGTTTTGTGTTTACTCTGTTGGCACATTAAAGACTCTCCGTTTGTCGCTTTAAGAACCGGGGCGGGAGTTGGGAGGTTTTCTGTCTCTCACTCCCCTGTACAGCACGTTCTCTTGGTGATGTCTGTGTTTCTGTAATCTTTTGCTCTGTTCCCACTATCAGCAAGAAGTTATTCTTTTGACAAAATGGATTTGAACTCCTATATGTGTCTTTTTGAGAGGGTGTCCCAAACTCCTTCTCACAGCCCAAAAAGAGGACTCCTGGTCCTGTGTTTGTCGAAGAGTCTCAGAGTAGGAGTGCTCATCTAGGCAAGACAAAACTGATCCTATATCGATACTCCTACTTCAAGACACTTTGTGAACATGGGCCCTGAACATTCATCTCCCCGTCCACACAGACGTGAACAAACCATCCGGAACTGGTTCTGACTTGTGTTGTCGAATGGAATACTTTATTATAGATGTCGTGGTGTTCTGAGTTCCTCTCAACTCAAATAAGAATAATATTTAGCCACATAGCAACAAATGGCCTTAAATGAATAAGAAACAAAGCCAAAAAAGCCACCTCCAGTATTCAGAAGAAGAAAAAACTGTCTTACAAAAACACATGGCCATTGTCCAATTCCGTCCTTGTGAAAGCACACTTAAATAATGAATTTGTTTAATGCATCAGTCATTCATTAAAACCTGTCTATTTTCAGGTAGAGCATAGGAAATTAAATTGTCTCTCTGATACAAAGATGTCCCTTCATATGATCTATATTACATTGATGTTGGTCATATATCCAACTACTGTAATGAACAATAATCCTATACAATGTATTTTTTAATTGTGTGAATCTGTGGCAAACTTGCATAATGTTAGTGGTATTGTTGTCAACGTTTTTGTTGGGAGCACGTCGAGAGCTCTCACTACATGCAGCTACTGCAACCTTTGCAGGGATATAAAATGTCAAGAACTTCACTGGACTGTTTAGGACACATCTGAAAACTGCTCTACACATGACTGTATCTATGCAAGTTTGTACATTTCCTATCTTAGTCTTGCTAACAGTGTGGTCATATCAAGTGGTCCAGTATGTTATACCAGATTCCATGTGCCATTTATCACATCATACAGTAGAATTTCACAAAAGGGCGGTTGACTTACATCCGTTTCATTTGATTTGATTTGATTTTTTATCTATCAGGGAAGCCATACATTATTTCATCACCATCGTTTTCCCTTAAGTTGTTCCATCAGAACGTGTGGTGAGGAGGCATTTACTGTAGCGACACCATTTCTCACTCTGAAACACATTTAAACTCAAGAGATCGGTCATTGGCGTTCCGCCATCAATAAGCCACTTTGGAACACGTACAGAGAATCCTGGGTGGCAGTCTGTTTCTGCTCTCTTGCCAACTCCTTATGAAATTGTCACGCAAAACTGGCTTGACAATGGATTAGGGAAAAAGCGCAAACAAATCCGGGACTACTGTAGACTACATATAGAATGCTGAGATACTCTTCTGCATAAATCCCAGGGTTTTTTATTTTGCTCTTCCGTATTGGTCTCCACGTAGCATTTGAAGAGTGGGTATGGCAGTTACTGGAACTAGCATTAGCCATTCACCTCTAGCTCATGGTAGCCACCACACACAAAGAAAACATTAGCCTTAACTTTTCAGTACCTCGTACCTTTAGCCTCATCATTTCCCGTTAATCCTTAATGCATGCAAGTAGTCAAAGAAAAAAAGAAAAAAAAAAAAAAAAAAAAAATTCAGTTGAGCTAATTTACCCTTATTTTCTGGCAATAGGGAATATGAAGGTCCCAACTGAGCATGTGGATCACTGAGCTGACCGTGTCTTTGGGTGACAATCATGCCAAGCAAGTCTTGTGGGTGGCGATCGAGAGTGAGTGAATAGTTTCAAGCGTTTTAAGGTTTGTAAAGTAAAAGTGGAGATCTTATGTCCGTATGGCCAGTTCCAGGCATAAGCCAATCAGGGTCTCGACTTTCTATTGCGACTAAGAGAAGTAGAGTACACCAGGTGCCATTTTGGAATTTTGTTGTGCATTAGCAGTTGTTCTCTTATGTCACTCACTGACAGTCAATTAGCAATGTCAGTTAACAATTTTCAGAGTGGTACTTAGTCTAGCCATCTATCTAACTCGTAGTAATCATGGCCACATACCTACCGGGCATGCATGGCACGTGCCCAGGGGCCCTGACCTCCAGGGGGTCCCCGTTTTTGATTGTGTTGGTCATTCTCACGCCGATATCATATTAACATGGCATAAGTCATTATAAAATGTGTAGAATTGCAGTAAATTGGCTGTAAACCTGAAATGTTTTCTTTCTGCCCCATGGCAAAATTTGTAGAATTACCTGACATTTCTACAATTGCAAATATCCCCACCCCATGGCAAAGTATGTCAAATTGCAGAAGAAAACATGCTTTAAAGGTCCAATGCAGCCATTTTCATCTCAATATCCAATCATTTCTGTGATTGTTTTCAATTAAAATGGTAAAAAATAAACAAAGATGGCTTCTTAGCTAAGAGCAATTTCTCAGGCAACATTTTTGCTAGGATTGTCTGGGAGTGGTCTGAGTGGGGAGGGGAAAACTGAAAAGTAGCTGTTATTGGCAAAAAGGTTTGGAACTCTCTTTCTTGTTGGTCTATTAACTAATTTACTGCATGGTGATGTCACCATGGAAGGCCAAAACACCATTCCATGAAAACAGGATGACATTTCAGACAGTCTTTTCAAACAGCTTAAACACTAAAAGGGAAATATCATGTTCACACATTCACAGTATTATTCCAACCTCAGACCTGTGGAAATGAGGTCTGTCAAACAATGAAAAGAATGAATTGTGATTAATTGCCAGTTATATCGAGGTATTCAGTCATAGGCATTCAGCCATTCAGCTCGCTAGCTAACATTAGCATAACTAGAATAACTGTTATCTAAAAAAACGCCTGGGGATGTGTGTATAGTTAAACTTTCTGTACGTTTTCCTTAAATTGTTGCTCAAAGCTGCGCACGCAGAGGATTTTTTTATAGAACTGCAGGAAATCCCCCATCGTCAAGACGGGGGCCACTAATAAAAAAGATCCCGCTAGGTGGGGGTCCCCCAAACAAATCTCACTTAGGGCCCCAAAAGGCTATAGCCGGCCCTGCCCATTAAATATTGCCTTCTCTTTGGAAATGTGTAAAGCTGTCAACGACACTTTTTGTTGTCCTTATTAAAGGGGTTCGGGGATTGTAATTTTAAGAAATGTAGCCTCTATTTCCAGGCTTCCTCATAACTCAGAGACTTGGGAGGATGGCATTGCGTGACTATAGGAAATGTACATTCAAGAGAAGTGGAAACAAGTTCTCATCTTCCATTTGGTTTAGAGGGGCTTTGAGCTGAGAGAATCTTGAATGCTTGTCACAAAGTCCTCTGACTCAACTGATTTTGCCAGTATACCAATCAAACTCCGATGACTCGTACAGTCATTAGTGTTATCATCAGGTTTCTTTCAGCATTATGCAGCGAAGGGACACAAAACATTTCATAAACTCCATTCACCTCGAGGTGAGACCAGGCCTGTTGCACAATTATATTCTATGGCTTGAAACCTATTTTGCTCTTTGTTCACACTGTTGGGCTTCTGAACTATATTTCAACCTGTTATATCAGATGATAACAATGCTATATGTTTTTAAAAAGAGGTCAAACTGTGCCTCTTAATTTTAGGGAGTCCGAAACAACATTGTGTGCACAAAAGGTCCGACGGTTTCTGTCATGACGTACCCTTTATCCTGGATTCTAAGTTTGACTTTCACACTTACCGTACTTTAGGTTGCCTTTGTGTTATACTTGTTCTGTAGGCTTTGATGCAGTAAATCATACAGTAATGGCTTGTATTTGTGTTAACTGTGGAAGGATTCATATTTCCAACTTTTCAAAAGATGTAACCTTGTAAATTGGCATGTGTGGAGAGCATTGGATAAACACATTGTGCTTCTCCCATGTATCTATTGTTCCACTAACACTGTGAAATGGAATAAATGTGGTTGTTTTTTGTGACTCGCCTCTCCTCTGGACACAAATGCTGCATATTGACATAAGTTCACGCTATAGGTCGGGCTGAATCGTACTGTGCTGGCTCAGATTTTCTTTTCGCATTGTCCTTTCCAGCAACTATGGTGGATATGTAACCAGTCCAGACCAGTACAGCTTGGCTCAGCTTTGGCCGTATGGTGTGAATAAGGCAATGCATGTCTCACCAGTCCCTGTCATCAGTTCCAAACACATGAGTCTCATGTTCAAGTGTGCCCTCTGGTGTTGGAAGATGGTATGTTCATATCTCAGCCAACACTTGATGGGACATTGTCTTTCCAGTCAGCGCTCGGGTCATGTAAAGTTCACTGAATAGAGATTAACCTCTTATGGTTGAGATCGGCTAAGATCCCGTTAACAGGATCGATTTGACAACAGCCAGTGAAAGTGCTGGGCGCCAAATTCAAACAACAGAAATCTCATAATTAAAATTCCTCAAACATACAACTATTTCACACCATTTTAAAGATAACCTTGTTAATCCCACCACAGTGTCCGATTTCAAAAAGGATTATGTTAGGTCAGTACCTAGTCACAGAAAAACACAGCCATTTTTTCCAGCCAAAGAGAGGAGTCACAAAAAGCAGAAATTGAGATTAAAATGAATCACTAACCTTTGATGATCTTCATCAGATGACACTCATAGGACTTCATGTTACACAATACATGTATGTTTTGTTCGATAAAGTGCATATTTATATCCAAAAATCTCAGTTTACATTAGCGCGTTACGTTCAGTAATGTTTTGCTTCCAAAACATCCAGTGATTTTGCAGAGAGCCACATCGATTTACAGAAATAGTAGTCATAAACTTCAATATAAGATACAAGTGTTATGCACAGAATTAGAGATATACTTCTCCTTAATGCAACCGCTGTGTCACATTTAAAAAACACTTTACGGAAAAAGCAAACCATGCAATAATCTGAGTACAGCGCTCAGACAACAAAACCATGTTGGAGTCAACAGAAGTCAGAAATAGCGTTATAAATATTCATTTACCTTTGATGATCTTCATCAGAATGCACTCCCAGGAATCCCAGTTCCACAATAAATGGTCGATAAAGTACATAATTTATGTCCAAATACCTCCTTTTTGTTCGCACGTTTAGCCCAGTAATCCAAATTCATGAGACGCGAGCAGACAAAGTCCAAAAGTTCCGTTACAGTCCGTAGAAACATGTCAAACGATGTATAGAATCAATCTTTAGGATGTTTTTATCATACATCTTCAATAATGTTTCAACCTGAGAATTCCTTTGTCTTCAGAAATGCAATGGAACGCAAGCTAACTCTCACGTGAACGCGTGTGGTCTGCTCATGGCAATCTGCCAGACCCCTGACTCAGAGCCCTCATTCCCCCTTCCTTCACAGTAGTAGCATCAAACAAGGTTCTAAAGACTGTTGACATCTAGTGGAAGCCTTAGGAAGTGCAATATGACCAATATCGCACTGTATATATGATAGGCGATGAGTTGAAAAACTACAAACCTCAGATTTCCAACTTCCTGGTTGGATTTTTTCTCAGGTTTTTGCCTGCCATAGGAGTTATGTTATACTCACAGACATCATTCAAACAGTTTTAGAAACTTCAGAGTGTTTTTTTATCCAAATAATATGCATATCTTAGCTTCTGGGACTGAGTAGCAGGCAGTTTACTCTGGGCACCTTATTCATCCAAGTTACTCAATACTGCCCCCAGCCATAAGAAGTTTTAATGTTGAGTATGTGAGCAAGAGCCATTAATGTACTTGTCTTGTTTGAAGACAGGCCGACCAATATTTTTTGCGGGGGGTCCGACGTTTTACAGCAGGGAAATCGCTAAAGTGACATTTTTCCACAATGAATTCTCATAAATTGCCATCCAAAAAAGAGCAATTGTCCAATAACTATGCTTCAAATGTTGATTTCATACATTGTGACAAAGACGCCATGAGAATAATTTCGTTTTTTCCCCCTCCTATTTTTGGAATATCGGTTATGAGTGGAGTTATCGGCCGATACCGATGTAGCGTTAAAAGGCCAATATAGGTAGATCATATCGGCCGGGCTCTAATCTAATGTTGCTAAGCTTCCAAAGGATCTTTTTTTTGAGAGGGAAAGAGAGAGCGACATTCAAGTCTATTCATAGTGTAGCTGATGGCCTTTATTTTATTTTCTTCCTGTTATCATCTTTGCACAGAGACCGATTCTCAGAATTAACAAAGACTACAGAGAATTAGGATAGTCAACATTCATTTCCTGGTACCATTTTAATAAATAAATGCAGTACATTCATAGAAATGTAATATGTTTGTGTGGTACCATTCACAATGTTGTTTTGGTCTCAAACTATTTTCGTATAGCTTTGGGTTTCTGTACTGTACATACCGAGTTGAAGCCCTTAACCAACAATGCAGTTCAAGAAAGAGTTAAAATATTTACTAAATAAACTAAAGTAAAAATAGAAATAACGAGGCTATATAGAGGTGGTACCGATACAGAGTCAATGTGCGGGGATACTGGTTAGTCAAGTTATTTTTTACATGTAGGTAGGTGTAAAGTGACTGCATAGATAATAAACAGCGAGTAGCAGCAGTGTAAAAACAAAGGGAGGGGGAGGGGCATTTTATGAATTGTTCAACAGTCTTATGGCTTGGGGGTAGAAGCTGTTAAGGAGCCTTTTGGTCCTAGACTTGGCGCTCCGGTACCGCTTGCCGTGTGGTAGCAGAGAGAACAGTCTATGACTTGGGTGACTGGAGTCTTCGACAATGTTTTGGGCCTTCCTCTGACACAGCCTAGTATATAGGTCCTGGATGGTAGGAAGCTTGGCCACAGTGATGTACTGGGCCGTACGCATTACCCTCTGTAGCGCCTTCTGGTCAGATGCCGAGCAGTTGCCATACCAGGCGGTGATGCAACCGTTCAGGATGCTCTTGATGGTGCAGCTGTAGAACTTTTTGAGTATCAAGAAGCTATAGAATACATGCTCACTAAAGCTATTGAAAAGCCTTCTGCAAGCAACTTCCATTTCTCCTCACACATTGTAGTCCTGTGTGGCCCTGTCAAACCAACACCTGCTCTTCAGCCCTTTGTTAATCACTCTCTCTCTTCTCTCTCTTTCTCTCCCTCTTTCTTTCATTGTGCTTCTATTTCCTGCCAGATGTGGGTCTGGAAGTGTCAAGCAGACGAGCCTGAAATGCAATTGCTAACGCCAAATAACAACTCCGTGATATATCATCCCCCAGCAGCTGTTCTCTGTTTGGAAGGCCCCCACCAATCGCAGGGCCCGGCCGCAGAAAGCGCCATCTGTGGGCGCCATGGCGACAGGGTTGCGGGTGCTGAGGCTGATGGGTTATCTGGAGCGAATTAAGCAAGGAGAGTGGATAGGAAGCCAGCACCAGGCCCTCACACCTGCACTTTAGGGTACACAAAGTCCTGAAATCACACGTGTGTGGGCGTCCGGCTGCAGGGCTGGGTTTACCCACTGCTCTGCCAAATCCTTCCTTCGCTCTCTCCTGTACTTTATCCTTTGGGGTAAAGAGTGTACTTTATTCTTCGGTTACTTCTTTCTCCTTGTGTCTTCCAGGGTGTATTTCTGTGAAATGTTACACACAATAATTGCTGTACTGTCTCTAGTGGACCTGTATAGTAATTGGATTGTGCAAATATGCAGGTTCATGAGTAGGTCATCATTTCTTTTAGGTTGATCTTTCATGTACGCACATGATTTAGTTGTATGTGTACTTACCCAAACACAGCCTCTTCATACCCATGATATACACACAGTACCAGTCAAAAGTTTGGACACACCTACTCATTCAAGAGTTTTTCTTTATTTTGTACTATTTTCTACAATGTAGAATAATAGTGAAGACATTAAAACAAAAAAATATCACAGGGAATCATGTATTAAACAAAAAAGTGTTAAGCATCAAAATATATTTTAGTTTCTTCAAAGTAGCCACCCTTTGATGACAGCTTTGGATACTCTTGGCATTCTCTCAACCGGCTTCATGAGGAATGCTTTTCCAACAGTCTTGAAGGATGCTGAGCATTTGTTGTCTGCTTTTCCTTCACTCTACGTTCCAACTCATCCCAAACCGTCTCAATTGTGTTGAGGTTGACTGATTGTGGAGGCCAGGTCATCTGATGCAGCACTCCATCACTCTCCTTCTTGGTCAAATAGCCCTTACACAGCCTGGAGTTGTGTTTTGGCTCATTGTCCTGTTGAAAAACAAATGATAGTCCCACTAAGTGCAAACCAGATGGGATGGCGTATCACTGCAGAACGCTGTGGTAGCCATGCTGGTTAAGTGTGCCTTGAATTCTAAATAAATCAGTGTCACCAGCAAAGCACCATCACACCTCCTCCTCTGTGCTTCACGGTGTGAACCACACATGCGGAGATCATCCATTCACCTACTCTTTGTCTCAAAATGACACGGCTGTTGGAACCAAAAATCGCAAATTTGGACTCATTAGACCAAAGGACAGATTTCCACCAGCCTAATGTCCATTGCTTGTGTTTTTCCTTGCCGAAGCAAGTCTCTTCTTATTATTGGTGTCCTTTAGTAGTGGTTTCTTTGCAGCAATTCGACCCTGAAGAATGAACTTATCCTCTGCAGCAGAGGTAACTCTGGGTCTTCCTTTCCTGTGGCAGTCCTCATGAGAGCCAGTTTCATTATGCGCTTGATGGTTTTTGCAACTGCACTTGAAGAAACTTTCAAAATTCTTGACATTTTCCGTATTGACTGACCTTCAGGTCTTAAAGTAATGATGGACTGTCATTTCTATTAGCTTATTTAAGCTGTTCTTGCTATAATATGGAGTTGGTCTCTTACCAAATAGGGCTATCTTCTGTATACCAACCCTACCTTGTCACAACACAACTGATTAGCTCAAATGCTTTAAGAAGGAAAGAAATTCCACAAATTATCAAGGCACACCTGTTAATTGAAATGCATTCCAGTGTGCAAAGCTGTCATCAAGACAAAGGATGGCTACATTGAAGAATATAAAATCTATTTTTATTTGTTGAACACTTTTTTGGTTACATGATTCCATGGGTTATTTCATAGTTTTGATGTCTTCAGTATTATTCTACAATGTAGAAAATAGGGAAAAAAATAAAGAAAAACCCTGAAATGAGTAGGTGTGTCCAAACTTTAGACTGGTACTGTATATAAAATGTCACAATTATATATTACCTTAGATAGGACTCTGCTCTGTTCTACATCTGCAGACCCTGCCTGTTCTTTCAGAGGTCCTCTTCCTGTCTCTGTGGTTTGTAACAAGCTGCTAGGAGCTGGGAGGCAGCTGTAAACTTGGCTGTGGAGAGACTGGGCTGGACTGGACTGGTGATGGTATGTGGTTGGAATTTCTCATCATCTCTAAGTGGCAACTTGATGGATAGCCCGTAAAATGTCTCAAAGCGATTTGGTACTGTAAAATAGGCCCCAGGTGCTGCCCAGCCGGTATTGGACCGATCCTATCCATAGCCACGTATCTTTGCCCTCATGTGGGAGCTAGCGAGACAGCAAGCAGGCTAGGGAGTGCTCGGTATCAACAGCTAATTCAGTGAGCTATAGAGAACTTCGACTGGTCAGTAGCATCGCGATATTGCTGTGTATTTGCATGAAGTTCAGCTTTCACCAAGTTTGGTCCCGCCTTGTTCACACTCTCTGGCATCACCCAGCGGTCCCCCCCCCCCCCTGCCCACTTCACTTCCCTCCATTGAAAATGAATGGGGCTTTGTTGATTCATCGCCCCCATCGTGTTATGTGAAAATGCACATCTTTGCTTGGATAATACTGCAAGCGAAGAGCTCCTTTTGGTCCATCAGTGGTTGAGTTGTGTTAGAACTTGAGATAAGGGTGTCACATAGATATTGACAAATGGCAGTTCATGCTCAACCCAATGTCACACAATGTTTTTCAGTGACGAGTGACACAGACCACAGTTTATTGGTTCATTACCTACTCATGCCTTAACTTCCATGTATGGTTTCTGTTTCAGCATCAGTAAAGCTCACCTTAACCTTTGCAATGTAAGTAGTTAATCATTTCACACACCTCATATACACGGCACATATGGTTAGATGTATTTGCCAATATTGGAAAGTTCAAACTTTTTAAGGTGTCGGTGATGATCCATTTTTGGTTCTTAGTTTTTGTTAATTGTCTATAATGTGTGTTGAATTGAGTTAATATGATTAACACATCGCAAATGGTTATTTTGGTCCTTCCGACTTTCACTTAAAAACATGTAAGGAGTGCAGCACTGTGGCAATTAATAATAGTATTTTTAGTTCAAGTATTCAACTTTGAATATAATCATTATCACTTAAACTAACTCAGTCGCTTCAGTTAGCATGTACCGGATTCTTCTTACCACCACCTACAACACATTAGATTCCCAGCAGTGATTTGTAAGAAATGCATACAATATGAATAGAATATGATTATCACTTCCTGTTGATCAACTGTGTCACGCAATCATCTGGGAAATGTATGGGGTTGAATTTCACAATTTTACTGGTCCAGTGACATGGTTGTTTATATCTACCTGGATTTAAATGTGCAATATTAATCTCAAGTTATTTCCTTTAACTCACTTGTCCTCATAAATGTGCTAGGATGTTAACTAAATCAGTAAATACTGTAAATAACGTTGTGATTGTCTTTGCTTCTATGATCTTTGGGGGCTTAATTCAAGGGATAGGAGCAGTGTAAGGGATGCCATGTAGAAGTCCAAGGTGATGCTATAGATCAGTTTGCCAGAAGAGGGAACTAGAGTGCTGTCATCTACAACACAGACAACATGCCCCCCCCCACCCCCCACCCCCCACCACCACCACCACACACACACACTAATACACATTATGTGACTGATAACCTGAATATAGAGCTAACCTAGAGTACGTCACCTTCTGGCCACAACATGACGACAAGTTGTGCTTCAAGTGAATTATTTAGTAGAGTTTAACAACATGTAGTGTTGCATATGGACCAGGAACCATATTCCTATTTTTTCTTAAACATTCTGTAACACTTCAACCTTCCTGAATGTAGCCCATATATTGCTTCATATCCATAGCTGACACAGTGTTGACTGTTGTGAGGTCAGTGGAGGCATACATGCCTGCTATGATCTGTTGACAGGGGTTGTTTGTTTCCCACACATAGATGAATGGAGTAAACACAGGTTGCCGTCGGGGACGCCCCCGAAAGGTCAAAGGTTAATAATGAGCGGGGTGATGTGACTCAAGCTGTGACCGGAGGCCATGTGACTGTCATCAGATGACATGTTGATCAGTTTTCTCCCAGCATGCTACAGTGCTGCTCTTTGTCCATGTCACCCATGACACCTATTAACTTCCTGTGGTTCGGCGTGGCCTTGGTCCTCTCACGCTGTGTGACATTAGCAGAAGAAGAAAAGGCTTGTTGGCCTCCGACCAACAAAGGATGCACTTATTGGTGGCTTTCCAAAGGTCTTCTTGCGCCTTTGACAAGATTTTCTGCCCATGATGTCACACATATGGGAGGCAATAAAATCCATTCTGGGATCAATGTATAGCATAAGGCAAATTACCATCATACTCCTTTTGACAGATGGAAGTAATTCTAAACTCACCATATTCCTGACGGCACAGCCAGAAGAGGACTGGCCACCCCTCATAGCCTGGTTCCTCTCTAGGTTTCTTCCTAGGTTCTGGCCTTTCTAGGGAGTTTTTCCTAGCCACCGTGCTTCTACACCTGCATTGCTTGCTGTTTGGGGTTTTAGGCTGGGTTTCTGTACAGCACTTTGTGACATCAGCTGATGTCGGGCTTTATAAATACATTTGATTGATTGATTGATGAGCAGAAACATTCAGATACCAGGGCAGAATACATTTCATTCCAAGTCATTGCTTTATGTCCACTCTGTCCCCATAGGAGAGCCCTTTGAATAACTCCTTTTGTTTCCACATAGAACTATTTTGTGTTCAATGTAGAACCCTTTCCACAGAGGGAACCCAAAAGAGCTGGAAACAAAAAGGGTTCTACCTGACACCAAAAAGGGTTCTCAGCCACAGAACCCTTTAGGAACCCTTTTTTCTAAGAGTGTATTGCACCAAATCCACCAAATAACCTCATATCAACATACAGTATGTAATGTTCTACAGTGTGTTTATTGAGTAACCATTCCAGTGAATGTTACGATACCAAAGGTAGGACCTACGACATTCATGACGTACAGTAGAAGCTGTTATGTAACAACTGCCAATAGTCTTGACATGTCTCTTCTCCATAAGGGCTCCACCCTCCTCCTCTCCCTCTGAGGCCGCCTGCAGTCATTCACCTGAGTCTTCTCAGCCGTTCTCTCTCTTTGACATATCTGCTGGCTTCCGTGGAAATGTTGTTCCCTGCCGCACGGGCAAAAAGCCCTGTTTCTCTGTGTCTGTTCTGACACGCCCTCAGACCTGAGCATGCCAGAGGAATTTATTGGTAGTGAATGCAGGCAAATGCAGATGCACAAACATGTTTGTAGTGGAGATCACCGAGTCAATCTGCAAACAACCAAACGACAACAATCTATGTCTTGTGAAGATTGATTATATAAGAACACAGGACACGAGACGGGATGTGTCATAAGGGAAATGACTGAAATTATGAGAATTTTGTGTGACTTAAGTTCTCATTCTTTGCATAGTTTTCCTTTTATAGGTGTCAAATGACAGTTAAGAACTCAATTACATATTGATGTTCATAGTCACAAAAAAGCTAATTGTATTTATTTGCCTTCCACTTTCCCTAAACTCCACGATACACCACCCCTGGTTATGGATCTAAGTAGATTGGACTCCAGTTTGCCAAGAATTTGCCAGTGTTCAAAGTGTACATTTTGTCTTTAGACTTCAAACTGCTGCACAGCCTCGGGCAGTAGAGAGAACCTGAATTCACATGAGTTTGGCACATTGTTTTGAAACCACCAGGGTTAGACTTGGCAGATTTCGCACCGCACCTGTCTTTAAGTTGTGTCACTCAGTCATCTCTCTACAGTTGTAGGGTCACCCTGTTGCAGGGGAATTGTCGTGGAATGCAGGAAATCTACATCTTGTCGTTTATTTGAGGTTTGAAAAGGCTTCTAAAGTTTGTCATTTCCACTTTGAAATGTCTTGATTTTCCCTTATGGAAAAATGTATCAACCCCTACAAAAATGTCCAATAATTATAACCCACATAATAATTCACATTTCCTGTTGCTGCGATGATTGTTTTCCTGCTGTAGCAAACCGGCTCAAAGTAAGATCCTACATCTGTATTACTTATTCTCTTTTATGTGTGTTTGATTAGTGTGATTGGACGTGGCAGTAATCAGAAGAGATGTGTAGCACAGCTCTCCGATGGATGTTCAGTTACCCCAGCGCTCCCAGCCATGCACCTGTTCCATCCTCCTGCTCTCGTGTTGCTTGTGGATTTTGCTTGGCGTTTCTCATGAAAAAAAAAAACTCCGGACGAAAGTTGACAGAAATAGTTCTGACGAGTGACGCTTCCCACAAAGACTCTCAAACTGACAGACGGATGACATCCAGCAGCGTGTTGTTGATAGCTGGTGCCTTATTGTGTAAACACCGGTGTCTCGGGCTAGGGACAAAACCCAGATGTAATTGACAATGCTGATAGTCGCTGACTGTTTTTCTGGAATCGGGGTCGATGTCAAACTAGTGGCCATTCGTGGGAGACGTATGAAGCAAACAATGATGGACTCTTGTCATGTCATGGTGACACTAGGTTGTTGGCTTTGGGTGAGCCATTTGTTCTGTTCAAGCAAATTAGATCCTTATACATGTAAGCATTTTACTTAAAATGAATATTCACCTTTTTTAAGAAATAACATGTTTTCTCTCCAGCCTTCCTATTTACCTATGAGTAATTTCACGTTTCTCAGAGCAGTCTACTGTATATAGCCACTACAGTAATTCCATGTTTCTACGAGCTCCTTAGCTCTGGCTTTAATAATGCTTGAGTGTACACTCTGTTTTTCGACGGCGTGCCCTCTGTCACCAGTAAACTTTTTGAAAAGCAAGTTTAACAGGCCGTGAAAGAGCAGCACAGATGGCTTCATCCTAGGTGGTAATTATCAACCACTTCCTTCCAAAAACAAGTGAAGGTGTTGCCATCAGGTCAGGTGGTTGACACATTTCGCTAGTCGACTCCAACCGATGGCGGCCTTCTGCCGCGCGGAGATGGCGAACGAATGGTGTCACAGGTCATGCGCGTCCGTAAGAGGATGATTTCTAGCTTCACTGCGCATCACTTCCTTCCCCAGTGGAAGTCTATATTAATGGCTGACTGAAATAGCTTAGAAAATATAGAATGTGATTATACTGTACTGTCGGCATTAGCTGACAAGTGTTGTCTTTGGGACTTTGAAGGAGCACTCAATGCATTTTAGAGGTAGGTTTAGAGGTAGGTTTAGAGGTAGGTTTTGTCACGTACAGTAGACGGGCACATTGCTAAGACGCAATTAGTGCCAACCTTTCTGTCTCCACGAGATGTTGGTAATAGGGGCGTTTACGCCACATTAGACGAGCAGGGGTTGTTTTTGAAGAGCTTAACCGTTTATTTGGGCGCCGATCTATTAGAATTGAAGGTGACAGCTAATTTGAATCATCTTTTAATTTGGGTGCAATTGAATACTCTACAAGGTGATAGCAGCTCCCCACGTACAAGCGTGCGCATGCAAAAATATGTAAATGCTGCCCATATTAGAATCTTTGTCTGCTTGTCATTCTCACATGGGGCACATCAAAGCCATATGACCTGATTTTGCACCTGCTGTTTAATTAAATTTACAAGACAGACACAGTCTCCACTCCTGGTGATGTACAAATCTGGTTTTATTACCCGGGCCCTGTAATTTACAAGGCAATTGACTGCTGAGTGGTAATGGTGCCTGCCAAAGAGGCTCCCTCCGAAAACATGTTACTAACCCAAGAAACACTGGGGTTTGTCTTCTGCTCCTATTCAGAAGAATGCTTTGAATCTACAGTATCATAGCTGGAATGTCATCATCCTGGACATAGAGGTATCACCTCTGGCATTTTCATACTTGGGACCTACTTTTCGACTCCTTTTCCCATTGTGAAGGTACACCCAGTACAAAGGCCACCGTCACACAGTCACACACAGTATCTGCTCGTGTGCGCGGGTTCGCGTCGCGCTGTTCACAGCGTTGTAGCCAGGTCACCAAAACCGCGGAGAAGTTGAGCCCCACTGATATTGAAGCACTCTGCTGTTTTGCTTTCTGCCTATCGCTGAGTCTACCAATGACTTTCTCCTGATATTACGCTCGGGAATGGTGTTCATGTGAAAGTGGCATTGTGTTGTAAGTGATCTGTGTTGGGAATTCTTGGATTCATTATGATTGTTATGTTTTCAATATGATACACTCCAATTGATATTGTGATTCATTATCCATTAGGATTATAATGGTAGAATTTTTATCACAGTTCTATACCCTGTCATTTCTTTTTGATTGGCAATCCACTTACCCATCAATCCACTTACCCATTATAATATAGTCTACTTCCTTTATAAAACAACACAATATGAAATACAATACAATAAAATGCATTCTTTCGTTCAAAAAGGGTTTGGTGTCTGCGTGAAGTATGCAAATTTGAGATTGCATGTGATTCAGAAACATGCCCCGGTCGCAGAGGACTGTGCTTCTCAGGCAATCCATAATAGATGATGGAATTTGGCAAGCGGTCCAGCCTTATGGTCCATTCTTCCTCCTGCAGCTGCTTGTTTTCCCAGAACTCATCTGTGCTGACCAAGTTGTGTGTGTGTGTGTGTGTGTGTGTACGTGCCTGTGCCCGTATGTCACTGGCTCTGCCCACAAGTACTCCACAAGCAACTTTTCATTATTCAATATGTCAGAATATGTAACGTCCAACTTTCCTCGGAGCTCAACCTCCATGTGCACATATGGGCGAGAGTTGATCTAGAAAGGCCATGTGCTTTAGAGGAAAATAGGTAGGAGTTGAAAGTAGGAGACAAGCTGTTGCGTTCGACTTGAGTCTGAATGTTTGTCTGGTAAAGTATGATGATGTTGGATGAAGTTGCCTTGAGACACTGATCTTAGGTCAGTTTAGGGTCTTTTCACCTAATGGTTGTGGTTGGGATATGGGGAAGGATGGCTGATCCTAGATTCGGTGATCTGGGATGATGAGAAGAGAGATACAGTATGTGTGGGACTGCCTCAGTTCAGATGAGACTGTTATGACAGCTATGCACTGTCCTTCCGCCACTACCTCTACACTACCTCTACACTACCTCTACACTACCTCTACACTACCTCTCCACTACCTCTACACTACCTCTACACTACCTCTACACTACCTCTCATCAAGTTTGCAGACGACACAACAGTAGTAGGCTTGATTACCAACAATGACGAGACAGCCTACAGGGAGGAGTTGAGGGCTCTGGGAGTGTTGTGCCTGGAAAACAACCACTCACTCAACGGCAACAAAAGAAAAGAGATGATCGTGGACTTCAGGAAACAGCAGAGGGTGCATCCCCTTATCTACATCAACGGGACCGCAGTGGAGAAGGTGGAAAGCTTCAAGTTCCGTGGCGTACAAATCACTGACAAACTGAAATGGTCCACCCACACAGACAGTGTGGTGAAGAAGGCACAACAGAGCCTCTTCAACCTCAGGAGGCTAAAGAAATTTGTCCTGTCACCTGAAACCCTCACACATTTTTACAGCTGCACAATTAAAAGCATCCTGTCGGGCCGTATCACCGCCTGGTATGGCAACTGCACCGCCCGCATCCCCAAGCCTCTCCAGAGGGTGGTGCGGTCTGCCCAACACATTACTGGGGGAAAACTACCCAACCTACAGGACACCTACAGCACCCAATGTCACAGGAAGGCCAAAAAGAACATCAAGGACATCAAGCACCCAAGCAGGGATCGAGAGACTGAAAAACAGCTTCTGTTTCAAGGCCATCAGACTGTTAAACAGCCATCCCTAGCACATTAGAGGCTGCTGCCTATAGGCATAGACTAGGCATCACTGGCCACTTTAAGGAATGGAAGACTAGTCACTTACATTTGTTTTATTTTTATTTGACTAGACCAGTCAGTTAGGAACAAATTCTTATTTACAATGACAAACTAGGAACAGTGGGTTAACTGCCTTGTTCAGGGGCAGAATGACAGATTTTTACCTTGTAAGCTCGGGGATTTGATCTAGCAACATTTTGGTTACTGGCCCAATACTCTAACCACTAGGTTACCTGCCACCCCATTTAATAATGTTTACATATCTGGCATTACTCATCTCATATGTATATACTGTATTCTATACTGTTCTACAGTATCTTAGTCACTTCATAATGTTTACATATCTTGCATTACTCATCTCATATGTACTATTGAAGTCAGAAGTTTACATACACTTGGGTTGGAGTCATTAACTCATTTTTCAACCACTCCACAAATTTCTTGTTAGTCGGTTAGTACATCTACTTTGTGCATGACAAGTAATTTTTCCAACAATTGTTTACAGAGATTATTTCACTTATAATTCACTGTATCACAATTCCAGTGGGTCAGAAGTTTACATACACTAAGTTGACTGTGCCTTTAAACAGCTTGAAAAATTACAGAAAATTATGTCATGGCTTTAGAAGCTTCTGATAGAGTAATTGACATCATTTGAGTCAATTGGAGGTGTACCTGTGGATGTATTTCAAGGACTCAGAAAACAATTTGGAGACCTCCACAAGTCTGGTTCATCCTTGGGAGCAATTTCCAAACACCTGAAGGTAACACCATGGGACCACGCAGCCATCATACCGCTCAGGAAGGAGACACGTTATGTCTCCTAGACAACAGCAAAGGACCTTGTGAAGATGCTGGAGGAAACAAAACAACAGCAAAGGACCTTGTGAAGATGCTGGAGGAAACGTGTACAAAAGTATCTATATCCACAGTAAAACAAGTCTTATATCGACCACTTAGCAAGGAAGAAGCCACTGCTCCAAAGCCGCCATAAAAATGCCAGACTACGGTTTGCATCTGCACATGGGGACAAAGATCGTACTTTTTGGAGAAATGTCCTTTGGTCTGATGAAACAAAAACAGAACTGTTTAGTCATAATGACCATCATTATGTTTGGAGGAAAAAGGGGGAAGCTTGCAAGCCGAAGAACACCATCCCAACCGTGAAGCACAGGGGTGGCAGCATCATGTTGTGGGGGTGCTTTGCTGCAGGAGGGACTGGTGCACTTCTCAAAATAGATGGCATCATGAGGAGGAATATTATGTGGATATATTGAAGCAACATCTCAAGACATCAGTCGGGAAGTTAAAGCTTGGTCGCAAATGGGTCTTCCAAATGGACAATGACCCCAAGCATACTTACAAAGTTATGGCAAAATGGCTTAAGGACAACAAAGTCAAGGTATTGGAGTGGCCATCACAAAGCCCTGACCTCAATCCTATAGAAAATTTGTGGGCAGAACTGATAAAGCGTGTGCGAGAAAGGAGGCCTACAAACCTGACTCAGTTACACTAGCTCTGTCAGGAGGAATAGGCCAACATTCACCCAACTTATTGTGGGAAGGCTACCCGAAACGTTTGATCCAAGTTAAACAATTTAAAGGCAATGCTACCAAATACTAATTGAGTGTATGTAAACTTATGACCCACTGGGAATGTGATGAAAGATAAAAGCTGAAATAAATCATTCTCTCTACTATTATTCTGACATTTCACATTCTTAAAATAAAGAGGTGATCCTAACTGACCTAAGACAGGGAATTTTTACTAGGATTAAATGTCAGGAATTGTGAAAAACTGAGTTTAAATGTATTTGGCTAAGGTGTATGTAAACTTCCACCTTCAACTGTTTATACTGTATTCTATACTATTGTACGGTATCTTGGTCACTTAATGTTTACATATCTGGCATTACTCCTCTCGTGTGTATATACTGTTTTCTATACTATTTCACAGTATCTCATTCACTTAATAAGGTTTACATATCTTACATTACTCATCTCATATGTATATACTGTTTTTCTATACTATTCTACTGAATCTTAGTCCGTTCCGCTCTGACATCACTCGTCCATAAGTATATAGTTGTCACGTTCCTGACCTGTTTTCCTTTTTCTTGTATTTACACTGCTCAAAAAAATAAAGGGAACACTTAAACAACACAATGTAACTCCAAGTCAATCACACTTCTGTGAAATCAAACTGTCCACTTAGGAAGCAACACTGATTGACAATAAATTTCACATTCTGTTGTGCAAATGGAATAGACAAAAGGTGGAAATTATAGGCAATTAGCAAGACACTCCCCAAAACAGGAGTGATTCTGCAGGTGGTGACCACAGACCACTTCTCAGTTCCTATGCTTCCTGGCTGATGTTTTGGTCACTTTTGAATGCTGGCGGTGCTCTCACTCTAGTGGTAGCATGAGACGGAGTCTACAACCCACACAAGTGGCTCAGGTAGTGCAGTTCATCCAGGATGGCACATCAATGCGAACTGTGACAAAAAGGTTTCCTGTGTCTGTCAGCGTAATGTCCAGAGCATGCAGACGCTACCAGGAGACAGGCCAGTACATCAGGAGACGTGGAGGAGGCCGTAGGAGGGCAACAACCCAGCAGCAGGACCGCTACCTCCGCCTTTGTGCAAGGAGGTGCACTGCCAGCGCCCTGCAAAATGACCTCCAGCAGGCCACGAGCAGGCCATACCTGAGCCAACTCCCCGTGCTTACCGTGGAGTGAGAGGGCGTCGTACTGGTCAGACACCGTGTTATGCGGTAAAGCGCACGGTGTCCCCAGTACGCGTGCTTAGCCCAGTGCGGGCTATTCCACCTCGCCGCACTGGTAGGGCTAGGTTGGGCATCGAGCCGGGTGCCATGAAGCCGGCCCAACATATCTGGCCTCCAGTACGTCTCCTCGGGCCGGCGTACATGGCACCAGCCTTACAGATGGTGTCCCCGGTTCGCCAGCATAGCCCAGTGCGGGCTATTCCACCTCGCCGCACTGGCAGGGCTACGGGGACCATTCAACCTGGTAGGGTTGGGGAGGCTCGGTGCTCAAGAGCGCGTGTCCTCCTTCACGGTCCGGTATACCCGGTGCCACCTTCATGTACCAGTCCTCCGGTGGCAGCCCCCCACACCAGGCTGTCTCTCCGGGTTCTCTCTCCAGCTGCTCCCACCTGTCCAGCGCTGTCAGAGCTGCTTGCCTGCCCAGCGCTGTCCGTCTGTCCCGAGCCGTCAGAGCCGCCCGTCTGTCCTGAGCCTTCAGAGCCGTCTGCCAGACAGGAGCCGCTAGATCCGTCCGCCAGACAGGAGCCGCTAGAGCCTTCCGCCAGACAGGAGCCGCTAGAGCCTTCCGCCAGACAGGATCCCCCAGAGCCGTCCAGCCAGGACCAGCCAGAGCCGTCCAGCCAGGACCAGCCAGAGCCGTCCACCCAGGACCAGCCAGAGCCGTTCAGCCAGGACCAGCCAGAGCCGTCCAGCCAGGACCAGCCAGAGCCGTCCAACCAGGAGCCGCCAGAGCCAGCCAGCCAGGAGCCGCCAGAGCCAGCCAGCCAGGATCCGCCAGAGCCAGCCAGCCAGGATCCGCCAGAGCCAGCCAGCCAGGATCCGCCAGAGCCAGCCAGCCAGGATCCGCCAGAGCCAGCCAGCCAGGATCCGCCAGCCAGCCAGGATCCGCCAGCCAGCCAGGATCCGCCAGCCAGCCAGGATCCGCCAGCCAGCCAGGATCCGCCAGCCAGCCAGGATCCGCCAGCCAGCCAGCCAGCCAGCCAGGTTCCGCCAGAGCCAGCCAGCCAGGATCCGCCAGAGCCAGCCAGCCAGCCAGGATCCGCCAGAGCCAGCCAGCCAGGATCCGCCAGAGCCAGCCAGCCAGCCAGGATCCGCCAGAGCCAGCCAGCCAGCCAGGATCCGCCAGAGCCAGCCAGCCAGCCAGGATCCGCCAGCCAGCCAGCCAGGATCCGCCAGCCAGCCAGCCAGGATCCGCCAGCCAGCCAGCCAGGATCCGCCAGCCAGCCAGCCAGGATCCGCCAGCCAGCCAGCCAGGATCCGCCAGCCAGCCAGCCAGGATCCGCCAGCCAGCCAGCCAGGATCCGCCAGAGCCAGCCAGCCAGCCAGGATCCGCCAGAGCCAGCCAGCCAGGATTTGCCCCTCAGTCCGGTGCTGCACCTCAGTCCGGAGCTGCCCCTCAGTCCGGAGCTGCCCCTCAGTCCGGTGCTACCCCTTAGTCCGGTGCTGTCCTTTGGTATAGTGGGATTGACATGGAGGGTGGCCATTGGGAGGAGGCCACGGAAGCGGGGTTTGACTATGGTGGGGTGGGGACCACGACCAGCGCCAGAGCCGCCACCGTGGACAGACGCCCACCCAGACCCTCCCCTAGAGTTTATGCTGGTGCCTCCGGAGTTCGCACCTTAAGGAGGGGTTATGTCACGTTCCTGACCTGTTTTCCTTTTTCTTGTATTTATTTAGTTGGTCAGGGCGTGAGTTGGGTGGGTTTGTCTATGTGTGATTTTCTATGTTGGGATGTTTGTGTTCGGCTGGGTATGATTCTCAATCAGAGACAGCTGTCAATCGTTGTCCCTGATTGAGAATCATACTTAGGTAGCCTGGGTTTCACGTGTGTTTTGTGGGTTTTTGTCTTCCGTGTAGTCGTTGTGCCACACGGGACTGTTTGTCGGTTTGATTTTCTATTTGTTATCTTGCTTCATATAGTGTTCAGTTCGATGCTAATAAATTATGGACACTAACCACTCCGCGTATTGGTCCGATCCTTCACGCCTCTCCTCGTCCGAGGAGGAATATGAAAGCCGTAACAATAGTCTTAATTCATTCCTACTTAGATTTGTGTGGATTAGGTAGTTGTTGTGGAATTGTTAGATTACATATTAGATAATGCTAGACTGTCGGAGCTAGAAGCACAAGCATTTCGCTACACCTGCAAAAACATCTGCTAATCATGTGTATATGACCAATAAAATTCGATTTGAAATCACCGGGGAAGCAAGGGTCAGAAAAATAAGCCATATTACAATCTACCATACTGTATTTGTTTTTATAATTTCTTTGTTTGCTCTATAACCTGTTAGTCCATGGAGAATAAGAACACCTCCTCCCAGCTGCCCACTGCACTGAGGACAGGAAACACTGTCACCACCGATAAATCCACTATAATTGAGAATTTCAATAAGCATTTTTCTACGGCTGGCCATGCTTTCCACCTGGCTACCCCTACACCGGTCAACAGCACTGCACCCCCCACAGCAACTCGCCCAAACCTTCCCCATTTCTCCTTCTCCCAAATCCAGTCAGCTGATGTTCTGAAAGAGCTGAAAAATCTGGACCCCTACAAATCAGCCGGGCTATACAATCTGGACCCTTTCTTTCTAAAATGATCTGCCGAAATTGTTGCAACCCATATTACTAGTCTGTTCAACCTCTCTTTCGTGTCATCTGAGATTCCCAAAGATTGGAAAGCAGCTGCAGTCATCCCCCCTCTTCAAAGGGGGGGACACTCTTGACCCAAACTGCTACAGACCTATATCTATCCTACCCTGCCTTTCTAAGGTCTTCGAAAGCCAAGTCAACAAACAGATTACTGACCATTTCGAATCCCACCATACCTTTTCTGCGATGCAATCTGGTTTCAGAGCTGGTCATGGGTGCACCTTAGCCACGCTCAAGGTCCTAAACGATATCCTACCTGCTATCCTACCTAAACAATACTGTGCAGCCATATTCATTGACCTGGCCAAGGCTTTCGACTGTGTCAATCGCCACATCCTCATCGGCAGCCTCGATAGCCTTGGTTTCTCAAATGATTGCCTCGCCTGGTTCACCAACTACTTCTCTGATAGAGTTCAGTTTGTCAAATCGGAGGGACTGTTGTCCGGGCCTCTGGCAGTCTCTATGGGGGTGCCACAGGGTTCAATTCTTGTACCGACTCTTTTCTCTGTATACATCAATGATGTCGCTCTTGCTGCTGGAGTCTCTGATCCACCTCTACGTAGATGACACCATTCTGTATACTTCTGGCCTTCTTTTGACACTGTGTTAACAACCCTCCAGGCGAGCTTCAATGCCATACAACGCTCCTTCCGTGGCCTCCAATTGCTCTTAAATACAAGTAAAACTAAATGCATGCTCTTCAACCGATCGCTGCCCGTACCCGCCCGCCCGTCTAGCATCACTACTCTGGACGGTTCTGACTTAGAATATGTGGACAACTACAAATACCTAGGTGTATGGTTTGACTGTAAACTCTCCTTCCAGACGCATCTCCAATCCAATATTAAATCAAGAATTGGCTTCCTATTTCGTAACAAAGCATCCTTCACTCATGCTGCCAAACATACCCTCGTAAAACTGACCATCCTACCGATCCTCGACTCAGACTGCATCCAATTTATTATCACAGTGCCATCCGTTTTGTCACCAAAGCCCCATATACTACCCACCACTGCAACCTGTATGCTCTCGTTCGCTGGCCCTCGCTTCATACTCGTCGCGAAACCCACTGGCTCCAGGTTATCTACAAGACCCTGCTAGGTAAAGTCCGCCCTTATCTCAGCTCGCTGGTCACCATAGCAGCATCCACCTGTAGCACCGCTCCAGCAGGTATATCTCTCTGGGAACCCCCAAAACCAATTCTTCCTTTGGTCGCCTCTCCTTCCAGTTCTCTGCTGCCAATGACTGGAACGAACTACAAAAATCTCTGAAACTGGAAACACTTTTCTCCCTCACTAGCTTTAAGCACCAGCTGTCAGAGCAGCTCACAGATTACTGCACCTGTACATAGGCCATCTATAATTTAGCCCAAACAACTACCTCTTCCCCTATTGTATTTGTTTACTTATTTATTTTGCTCCTTTGCACTGTATTATTTCTATCTTTATTTTGCACATTCTTCCACTGCAAATCTACCATTCCAGTGTTTTACTTGCTATATTGTATTTACTTCGCCACCATGGCCTTTTTTTGCCTTTACCTCCCTTATCTCACCTCATTTGCTCACATTGTATATACTTATTTTTTTCTACTGTATTATTGACTGTATGTTTGTTTTACTCCATGTGTAACTCTGTGTTGTTGTATGTGTCGAACTGCTTTGCTTTATCTTGGCCAGGTCGCAATTGTAAATGAGAACTTGTTCTCAACTTGCCTACCTGGTTAAATAAAGGTGAAATAAAACTAAAATAAAAGTTCACACTGTGATATCTATATAGGCCTAAGGCCGAGACAGTAAGAAGACAGTGGCAGAATAAATTCAACCACACCTTTTGATTCATTACAAAACAGCAGAGCAACATCCGTCCGGTGAAGTCCACAAAGCATATTGCATGTAACAAACAGTTGCATGACCTACAGCGTTTAGTATGGTTTCTTTCTTGGTCCATTTTTGGGGGTAGCCCGGATTCCCTTGGCAACCATGAATACTCACCACTGTACCTACTCTATCTGCTCATGGCTTTTCAACTTCAGTCACAAAAATAATTGAATGTACTGGAATAGTTCTCTGTATATTAACCTTTTCTCAATAGGGGGTGCTGTTGGCACTTTGTAATAATTTCGTTCCCAAATTAAACTGCCTTGTACTCAATTCTTGCTCGTACAATATGCATATTATTATTACTATTGGATAGAAAACACTCTCTAGTTTCTAAAACCGTTTGAATTATATCTGTGAGTAAAACAGAACTGGAGTTAGAGCAATTTTCCTATGAGGATGTGGGAATGCTGAATTCTGCTTGCTGTTCTGAGATCCGTTTATAAATCTGCCTGTCTTCTATTGGTTGAGATGCACTGCATACGCCTTCCCCTGGATGTCAGTGAATAGTGAGAATTGAAATGGTGTTGCTAGGCAGATCTGAGAGCTTATAAATGGGCTGGGAACGTGGGGTCCGTCCTTTGTCCTCTTCGCCAGGACGCGAAGTTTACAATTGGCTCATTCATCCCCCTCCTCTCCCCTGTAACTATTCCCCAGGTCGTTGCTGCAAATGAGAACGTGTTCTCAGTCAACTTCCCTGGTAAAATAACGGTAAAATAAAATAAAAATAAAATAAAATAAAACGCAGAAAGGACCTCTGGCTGTCGTTATAGAAAGCTCCCTTTATAGCCCTTAGATATATCCTGCTCTGTTTTTATTCGATATAGGTGTTAAAGACATCATAATGTTCTGATGGGAGCTCATCAAATAGTAAGAACTATATATGATGTTAATTCGTTGTTCTGTTGAAAAATTTAAAATTCATATTCCGCCATTAATCTCAGTGCGGTCTCGCTTTAACGCACGCTGTATGTCTTAGTAACATTAATTTTAAAAATCTAACACAGCGATTGCATTAAGAGCTAATGTATCTTTCATTTGCTGTCCAACCTGTATTTTTTAGTCAAGTTTAGGATTAGTTACTGATTAGACTAGGTGCCTCTCCCAAGATTTCTCCTGACATATTGTTGGCAGTTTGGCTACTTTTCTCTTTGTATAACCACGATTTGTGCCGCTAAATATGCACATTTTCGAACAAACTCTATATGTATTGCGTAATATGATGTTATAGGATTGTCATCTGAAGAAGTTTGAGAAGGTTAGTGAAAAAATCAATATCTTTTGCTGGTTTATTCGTTATCGCTATTGTTGGCCTGAATCAATGCTGTTGTGTGGTTGGCTATTGTAGTAAGCTAATATTATGCTATATTGTGTTTTGCTGTAAAACACTTAAAAAAATCTGAAATATTGGCTGGATTCACAAGATCTTTGTCTTTCATTTGCTGTACGCTGTGTATTTTTCAGAAATGTTTTATGATGAGTATTTAGGTAATACACGATGGTCTCTGTAGTTATTCTAGTTGCTTTGGTGAGAGTTGTGATGGTGGCTGCAATGGTAAACTATGATTTATACCTGAAATATGCACATTTTTCTAACAAAACATATGCTATACAATAAATATGTTATCAGACTGTCATCTGATGAAGTTGTTTCTTGGTTAGTGGGTATTTATATCTTTATTTGGTTGAATTTGTGATAGCTACCTATGCAGGAAAAAAATGGTGGAGTAAAAAAAGGTGTGTCTTTTGCTGACGTGGTTAGCTAATAGATTTACATATTGTGTCTTCCCTGTAAAACATTTTAAAAAACAGAAATGATGGCTGGATTCACAAGATGTGTATCTTTCATCTGGTTTCTTGGACTTGTGATTTAATGATATTTAGATATTTGTATTTACTTGTGACTCTATGCTAGGCTATGCTAGTCAGCTTTTTTACTGATGGGGGTGCTCCCGGATCCGGGATTGTGATGAAGTAGAAGTTAAGGGGGGGGAGTTGCAATCTACTGCAGAGATAGCCTGCAAAGTTCTGTCATACTTTCCAGGTCTATGCCCAAACAGTTCGAACTTCTAATTTTAAAAATTAATCTCTCCAGAAATAAGTCTCTCACTGTTGCCGCCTGCTACCGACCCCCCTCAGCTCCCAGCTGTGCCCTGGACACCATCTGTGAATTGATCGCTCCCCATCTAGCTTCAGAGTTTGTTCTGTTAGGTGACCTAAACTGGGATATGCTTAACACCCCGGCAGTCCTACAATCTAAGCTTGATGCCCTCAATCTCACACAAATCATCAAGGAACCCACCAGGTACAACCCTAAATCCGTAAACATGGGCACCCTAATAGACATTATCCTGACCAACTTGCCCTCCAAATACACCTCTGCTGTCTTCAATCAAGATCTCAGCGATCACTGCCTCATTGCCTGTATCCGCCACGGGTCCGCGGCCAAACGACCACCCCTCATCACTGTCAAACGCTCCCTAAAACACTTCTGCGAGCAGGCCTTTCTAATCGACCTGGCCCGGGTACCCTGGAAGGGTATTGACCTCATCCCGTCAGTTGAGGATGCCTGGTCATTCTTTAAAAGTTACTTCCTCACCATATTAGACAAGCATGCTCCGTTCAAAAAATGCAGAACCAAGAACAGATATAGCCCTTGGTTCACTCCAGACCTGACTGCCCTCGACCAGCACAAAAACATCCTGTGGCGAACTGCAATAGCATCGAATGGCCCCCGCGATATGCAACTGTTCAGGGAAGTCAGGAACCAATACACGCAGTCAGTCAGGAAAGCAAAGGCCAGCTTTTTCAAGCAGAAATTTGCATCCTGTAGCTCTAACTCCAAAAAGTTCTGGGATACTGTAAAGTCCATGGAAAACAAGAGCACCTCCTCCCAGCTGCCCACTTCACTGAGGCTAGGTAACACGGTCACCACTGATAAGTCCATGATAATCGAAAACTTCAACAAACATTTCTCAATGGCTGGCCAGGCCTTCCTCCTGGCGACTCCAACCTTGGCCAACAGCCCCTCCCCCCGCTGCTACTCGCCCAAGCCTCCCCAGCTTCTCCTTTACCCATATCCAGATAGCAGATGTTCTGAAAGAGCTGGAAAACCTGGACCCATACAAATCAGCTGGGCTTGACAATCTGGACCCCCTATTTCTGAAACTGTCCGCCGCCATTGTCGCACCCCCTATTACCAGCCTGTTCAACCTCTCCTTCGTATCATCTGAGATCCCCAAGGATTGGAAAGCTGCCGCGGTCATCCCCCTCTTCAAAGGGGGAGACACCCTGGACCCAAACTGTTACAGACCTATATCCATCCTGCCCTGCCTATCTAAGGTCTTCGAAAGCCAAGTCAACAAACAGATCACTGACCATCTCGAATCCCACCGTACCTTCTCCGCTGTGCAATCCGGTTTCCGAGCCGGTCACGGGTGCACCTCAGCCACGCTCAAGGTACTAAACGATGTCATAACCGCCATCGATAAAAGACATTACTGTGCAGCCGTCTTCATCGACCTGGCCAAGGCTTTCGACTCTGTCAATCACCATATTCTTATCGGCAGACTCAGTAGCCTCGGTTTTTCTAATGACTGCCTTACCTGGTTCACCAACTACTTTGCAGACAGAGTTCAGTGTGTCAAATCGGAGGGCATGTTGTCCGGTCCTCTGGCAGTCTCTATGGGGGTACCACAGGGTTCAATTCTCGGGCCGACTCTTTTCTCTGTATACATCAATGATGTTGCTCTTGCTGCGGGCGATTCCCTGATCCACCTCTATGCAGACGACACCATTCTGTACACTTCCGGCCCTTCCTTGGACACTGTGCTATCTAACCTCCAAACAAGCTTCAATGCCATACAACACTCCTTCCGTGGCCTCCAACTGCTCTTAAACGCTAGTAAAACCAAATGCATGCTTTTCAACCGTTCGCTGCCTGCACCCGCACGCCCGACTAGCATCACCACCCTGGACGGTTCCGACCTAGAATATGTGGACATCTATAAGTACCTAGGTGTCTGGCTAGACTGCAAACTCTCCTTCCAGACTCATATCAAACATCTCCAATCCAAAATCAAATCTAGAGTCGGCTTTCTATTCCGCAACAAAGCCTCCTTCACTCACGCCGCCAAACTTACCCTAGTAAAACTGACTATCCTACCGATCCTCGACTTCGGCGATGTCATCTACAAAATAGCTTCCAATACTCTACTCAGCAAACTGGATGCAGTCTATCACAGTGCCATCCGTTTTGTTACTAAAGCACCTTATACGACCCACCACTGCGACCTGTATGCCCTAGTCGGCTGGCCCTCGCTACATGTTCGTCGTCAGACCCACTGGCTCCAGGTCATCTACAAGGCTATGCTAGGTAAAGTGCCGCCTTATCTCAGTTCACTGGTCACGATGGCTACACCCACCCGTAGCACGCGCTCCAGCAGGTGTATCTCACTGATCATCCCTAAAGCCAAAACCTCATTTGGACGCCTTTCCTTCCAGTTCTCTGCTGCCTGCGACTGGAACGAATTGCAAAAATCTCTGAAGTTGGAGACTTTTATCTCCCTCTACAACTTTAAAAATCTGCTATCCGAGCAGCTAACCGATCGCTGCAGCTGTACATAGTAAACTAACCACCCAATTTACCTACCTCACCCCCCATACTGCTTTTATTTATTTACTTTTCTGCTCTTTTGCACACCAGTATCTCTTCTTGCACATGATCATCTGATGATTTATCACTCCAGTGTTAATCTGCTAAATTGTAATTACTCGATTTATTGCCTACCTCATGCCTTTTGCACACATTGTATATAGATTCTCTTTTTTCTACCATGTTATTGACTTGTTTATTGTTTACTCCATGTGTAACTCTGTGTTGTTGTCTGTTCACACTGCTATGCTTTATCTTGGCCAGGTCGCAGTTGCAAATGAGAACTTGTTCTCAACTAGCCTACCTGGTTAAATAAAGGTGAAATAAAAAAAAATAAAAAAAATAAAAATATTAGTTAATGCATTGACTTTTCACCCACGTTTTATTTGATCTGACACAAAGCGCGGGGTACACATACTCTCTCTCACACACACACACACACACCCATTCTACACAGCGGTGTAGTGATTGATGGGATGGGTTAGGCTGGTATGGTGGTATAGCTGTGTGTGAGCGGCTGAACAGCAGCTGTTTTCTCCAAGCGAAAAGAGTGAAAGAGAGAGGGAGTGAGAAAGAGAGAATAGAGGGCAAGAGAGGAGAGGGAGGAAGTCTTCCGCTTGCCCTTCAGGCAGACCAGGTGTCTGTAGCTCCATGCTGTGTCATCGATAGAACCTGGCACGACTGCTCTCAAACATGTCCTCTTCATAAGGGTGGGCACAATTAACACACATGGAGTGCAACGCCTACCAAAAAAACCTCAAAAAAATATGACAATTTCCCTAGCCTCCGAACACGGAAGAGAATGGAAATGGGAAAGGGAGCCAGAGCCAGAGAATCACACAGGAGAGCATGTTTTGGATAGGTGCAGGTGCAGAATTTGAGTGACTGCCAGGTTGCGCTCTCCTTTTGGTTCCTGTATTAACGTGTCAGCTTTTTCCATGTTTTTTTCCCCCCACCTGCAGCACATTCAAACCACATTTTGCAGTTTGCTCATTTTGTGTTCCTCATAATATGGAAAGGTGGAAGAAGTTTGATTTTTTGCTGATTATCATACAGTACATCTCACAGTTGTATGAAAATAGAATGAAATGGAATGTCAAACAAGCATCATTTGATAATATCTCAACCCTAAACTTGCCAAAGTCGTAACTTGGTCCAAGTTAAGCCCTGTACAGTGATGTGTATTCATGGATGCCAAGGGAAGCCAGGCTTCCCCCCCCAAAAAATTGCATGAAAGAAACATAGATATTTGTGTTTCATAATTGTCCTTCAATTCACAAGAGGCTGAATGTACAGTGCATTCGGAAAGTATTCAGACCCCTTGACTTTTTCCACATTTTGTTACACTAGTCTTATTCTAAAATTGAGTAAATATTTTTTTCCCCTACATCAATCTACACACAATACCCCACAATGACAAAGCAAAAACAGGTTTTTAGACTTTACATAATTATTCAGACCCTTTACTCAGTATTTAGTTGAATCATCTTTGGCAGTGATTACAGCCTCGAGTCTTCTTGGGTATTGACACTACAAGCTTGACACACCTGTATTTGGGGAGTTTCTCCCATTCTTCTAAAAAAGAATGATGGATGCCACTGTGTTCTTGGGTACTTTCAATGCTGCAGAAATGTTTTGGTACCCTTCCCCAGATCTGTGCCTCGACACAATCCTGTCTCTGAGATCTACGGACAATTCCTTCGACCTCCTCGCTTTGTTTATGCTCTGGCATGCACTGTCAACTGTGGGACCTTATATAGACATGTGTGTGCCTTTCCAAATCGTGTCCAATCAATTGAATTTACCATAGGTGGACTCCAATCAACTTGTAGAAACATCTCAAGGATGATCAATGGAAAAAGGATGTACCTGAGCTCAATTTTGAGTCTCATAGAAAAGGGTTTGAATGCTTATGTAAATAAGGTATTTTTTATTTCATTTAAAAAAAACTGTTTTTGCTTTGTCATTATTCTGTATTGTGTGTAGATTGATTGAAAAATTTATATTATACAGTTTTAACAATAAGGGTGTAACATAACAAGGGGTCTGAATACTTTCCGTATGCACTGTATCTCACCGGAGAAAGCATCCAAGTGAGCGAAACAGCGCCCCTCTGTCTCAGTATGTGTAGCCCATCAATCTGATGCTGTCTGGTCAGAAAGAGAATGACATTGTTGCCGCCCATAGCATTGAATGCCAGGGAAGCCAGCGAGCATTTGGCCTCCCTTGATAATTATTTTTTATACAATAGTAGCCAATCAGCATTGAGCTAAACTGAGTGAGCTCAACTGTGTCATGTCGCACCCCCCAAAAAAAGTGTCAAGGGAAGCCATTTCCTTCACACCAATCACATCAGAAGCAAAACATCATACAGAAATAATCTTCTATTGTGTTGCTCTCCTCCGGTGGCTAGCTAGCGAGCTAAAATTGTCCTTTCATTGCCCATGAAAGGAAGTTAGGCTAGGGAGCAAGCATTTTAGCCAGGTAGCCTAGGACAACAAAAATGAAAGGCGTATTCCCATAGACTGTTTCTCAACATGAAAGAGAGGAGGATGCCATTGGCGTTTCTCTACAAGTAGGGTGATTCAACATGTTTTTTCTACTTAAACACACACACACACACACAGAAATCAGTACTATGGACAGCCACATCATATTAGCTTCTGTTGATTGGACTAAATAGTTTTTGGTATTTTTATTTGACAATGAATTAGACTAAGCAGAGGTGATTTGATGATATTGAAATGGTGTGCAATAGTGGAGGCAGCTCCTGTTTTATTCGAGACTTAGAGGTAACTCTTCGTGCTTCTAAATCAATAGTTTAGTATTCCGAAAATGTCGGAAACATTAACTTGCAGATGTTGCTCTCCGGTTTTGTGATGAAACAAAGGTGTGGTTGAATTTATTCTGCCACTACGTTGTCTTATTGTCTCGCTGTTTAGACCTATATATCACGGTGGCAAGGCATATGAACTAACAGGTGATAGAGCAAACAACGCAATTATCTCAATACATAGGTTGCAATATGGCTAATTTTTTCCCTGTCTTGGTTTCACCATTGATTTTACCCACACACCGCTACTGGTACAATAACAGTCTGAAAACATTCTAACCAGTTCTAATGCGATAACAAATGTGAAATCAAATCAAATCTTATTTGTCACCTGCTTCGTAAATAACAGGTTTCACTAACAGTGAAATGTTTACTTATAGGCACTTCCCAACAATGCAGAGAAATAATCTGAAGGGGGTGCTGTGACATTATGAATAAATACCCATTGGGCACAAACTGGTTAAATCAACGTTGTTTCAACGTAACTTGTCACCGTTTTGTAATGTGGAATATACATTACATTTGGGAAAAAATAATACACTTTTGTTTTGAGGGTGAAATTTCAACCACAGGGTTGAAATTGTAACCTATAGACAAACCTTGACTATTTTCATTTTTGTAATTTTTTTTTTTTACAATTTGTACCTTTTTTAAACAACGTCAGATCTTCAACGATATATCAACTATCAGAAAAAACAACAATAGGATATGCAACACTTTCTACTGGAGATTGGATCTATCTACAGCTATTCATTTGGTCTCCCATCCAGGTTTTTAACCAAGCCCTGCTTTGTCATGGACTACTATCGTGAGAAAGATTATTGAGAGATCTCTTAATAACTAAATATATTTACAGTTGCTATCAAAGTCATTCCAAAGGGTAGGTTTCACAGAGCAAATTAAATGTATCCATACTTTATAAATCATATATTCATCACTGAGACTATTTAGGCTTGTATAGCATTTGCAAAGTCATCAACAGCTGTTGTTTCAATTCAACCCAGGGTTCAACAAAAAGTGGACAATACATATAGGCCTAGGGTTTCAAGCTCTGGTTGATTTTCAAATGTAATCCTCAAGTTAATCATTATTATGTTGAATTCACATCACCATCTCAACCAAAAATTCGAAGAGTAGGACGAAATCCAATCAAACTTTAAATAAAGTGCTTTTAAAGTTTGATTTCAATTAGTTCTATTCTTGAACTAGAATTTTGGCTGAGATGGTGATGTGAATCCAACATATCAATCATTCATTTGTAGAAAAACTGGAATTAAAGCGAGACAGTGGCACAAAGGTTACATGTCCTTCAAATGTTGATAGTTGGTTGTGTTAACAACCAAACACCATTCAATCCCACTGGGCACAGACGTCAATTCAACATCTATTCCACAATGTTGATTCAATCGGTGTGTGCCCAGTGGGATATCACTTTTGAAATACAGTAAATAGCTGTTTTAACTTGTCGACAAGTTCAATTATATGTTGGTTTCACGTCTCCAACTCAACCAAAAATAAAAGTTAAAGAATAGAAATAAACCAGTCGATCAGATGAAACAAAATAACCTAAAGTTAAGGCTATCAAACTAATGTAACAATATTTATTCAACCTTAAAATGAGTAACACATCCATGTCTACATACTGTAACTATAAATGTCTTATGTAATCATAGAAAGCGTTAATGCTCAAAATAGCCAGCACAGGTCGCAGGTCTGTGGAGATCTTCACAATTGCTATAATAATCTGGGCAGCATCTCAAACAGCATTGATCACTTGCACTATGCACTTTTAATGTAATCTCAACTGTAATCCAGGTCATTTGGTTGTGCTATTAGATGAAGCACAGTGATAACACATTAAATTGTATAAATGCAAAATATCGGACATTGTAATCCCATTTGACCCTTGTTATTATTTTAAATGGTTGAAAGCTCAGTGATAACACATTTAGATTACAACTAAACCAAAAATCAGACATTATTTTTGCATTGGAATTTAGATGACTTGAAAGCGTAGTGATAACACATTGGGAATTCAACAAACCTCTGGCTGTCTTTTTGAGTGGGTGAATAAAGGTTCACATCGAATTGATCAACTTCTCAACCAAATGTTATCAAAATGTCCACGTTGAAAAGACGTGGTGTGCCCAGTGGGTAGACACTTGTTTGTACATCAACATTTTTCAGAGGTTCTATGTAGTGCAGGAATATGGTAAAGATATGGCTGTGAAAATGACCTATAGTCTATTGACACCATCATTGATGCAGAATTCATTACTTCCCATAAACAGTAATATAACCCGTTTTCATCCCCACAGATGACCAGCCAGCTGGATGTATACAGACATATACAGTCACCTCAGCATGGGCCTATAACACATATTGAGCCCAACATTATACACAAACCCACACACTGTATTGGGGTATTTAGAGGCCCCTCCCATCCCCATTGCCTGCCACTCGACTCTGCTGCCATAACAACCTCAATCCTTATCTGTTTAATTAAGCTTTTATGCCATTGTTTGTGTTTATTTTTTTTTGGTCCTGACAGATGTTTGTCTTTGCAAGGAGAGCTATTCTTAATTGTGGAGACAGATGCCTCTCAACAAAACACACAAAGCAAGCACGCCTCTAGTTTAAACCCACTGAAAGTGAGGCACACACGTGTTCCTATACCCACTGTGTTTTTGTAGTAGTATTTTGAAAATAGTCTCTATTTGGCATGGAATGTTCCTTCTAATGACATTTCAGAAGTACTAGCGTGGTGGTTTGTGGGGAACATGAATCAAATTCAAGTTCAACTATTTCCTACCTGTTTGGCGTACATTGAGTACACTGCAAGAACCATCAAGGAATCCAACAAACCAGTCCATAGCACAGGGTCAGTACACAACCAAAACCTGGATGGAAAAAAAAAGTTTCTGAAACACCAACATGTGTCTGATCGCTCAGATCTTTGAATGTTTGATGAAGCCAGTTGGTGAGGACAATTTATGGACCACGCTCAAGTCTAAATTAAACAAATGGCGGGAGTTGGATGACAGCTTTAGAGGGGCAGGGCACAAGTCTTCTCAGTCTTATATATATATGAGAGAGAGAGAGAAAATGTAGCACAGCAAACATTGGCACAAACCGAACCCAGCTCGGAGGCAACGGAAGAAAAATAACTTCTGTTGTAGGAAAACAACAAAGGAGAGACACACGGCATGCCTACCACTTTGGTCCTCATTATTTTACGACTTCGTAACCAAGAGGATAGGATCTGATCTACAAACCATGGACAGCTGGTTCATTTCCACCGCCGTGCCTGCTGGGACTTGTAGTTCTTTCTCTACGACATATGCAAATCCCAATTGTCCCTCCCCTCGCTCCCTATAAGTGTCGACTTTTGAGAGAGAGGAGGCTCTGTGTGTGTGTTTTTGTGTTTATGCATGTGTGTGCTCGAAAGGTCCTACGTTATTTCCAGTAGATAAATAAAGTGTGACGCTTCTTCAGGGCCGGGCTGAAATAAGAGAGGGTTAGAGAAACAGAGGGGATTGTTGAGGAAATCTGGGCCGTGGCTCTGCATCGATTCTCCGTTTGGATCCACGGGTGCTGCATTGTGGGTCACAGATTGCGTCGCCCGCATGGGCGTCCCTCAAGTGAGCTGTAAAAAGCGAAGCTCCCATCTGCCGAGCAGATTTTCTACAGCCCCATGAAAGCCTCGTCAGCCGGGGAGGATGATGGGAGGAGGACAGAATGACACACACAGCACGCCACGCCACTCAAATCAACTCCGCTGTCACCAGAGAAGTGGAGCTAGTGCGAATCTCTAACCTTGCTGACGAGTTGCTACAAACTTTACTGTACATAACTGCCTGAGAGCTCTTAAGCCTGTCAGTACTGTAGGTTTCACAGAATAGCATAGGCATACATGGCCATGGTACAACACAACAGCCTGCAGCAGGGTAAATTATGGTAATAACATGCAAGTCATCTGCTTGGTGGCATTTGACTTGATACATCTCTGGAACACTTCATCCACTCCAGAGTAGGAAACAAAGAGGCCATTTCAGATCGAGGTGGACTGTGGTGTTTGTAGAAGAACCCAGGTTCCTGTTCTCTCCCACGTAAAATCATAGAGGACGTTCGTTTGACAGGTGGTTTAATTATCCATATCACTTGGTGATGCTGAGGTGACCAGCGGTTTGATTTTGAGACCTGATCATAGTGATGTGACGTGAAGTCTTCAGGGCAAGGCCGGAACAAGGCCTGGGTTTGTATTACACTGTTTAATCTCCATAGTCAAACATTGGCAGTAGCATAGCCTTACTGAATAGCTCAGTGACTTTCAATGTGGCAACGTCATAGGATGCCACCTTTCGAAACAAGTCAGTTTATACAATTTCTGCCCTGCTAGACCTACCCCGGTCAACTGTAAGTGTTGTTATTGTGAAGTGGAAACGCCTAGGAGCAACAACGGCTCAGCCGCAAAGTGGTAGGCCACACAAACTCAAAGAACGGAACCGCCGAGTGCTGAGGCGCGTTGCACTTAAAAATCGCCTGTCCTCGGTTGCAACACTCACTACCAAGTTCTAAACTGCCTCTGGAAGCAATGTCAGCACAAGAACTGTTCGTCGGGAGCCTTAGGAAATGGGTTTCCATGGCCGAGCAGCCGCACACAAGCCTAAGATCACCACGCACAATGCCAAGTGTCGGCTGGAGTGGTGTAAAGCTCGCCGCCATTGGACTCTGGAGTAGTGGAAACAAGTTCTCTGGAGGGATGAATAATGCTTCACCATCTGGCAGTCCGACGGACTAATCTAGGTTTGGCAGATGCCAGGAGAACGCTACCTTCCCGAATGCATAGTGCTAACTGTAAAGTTTGGTGGAGGAGGAATAATGATGTGGGGCTGTTTTTTATGGTTCAGGCTATGGTCCAGGGAAGGGAAATCTTAACACGATAGCATACAATTATATTCTAGCCGATTCTGTGCTTCCAACTTTGTGGCAACAGTTTGGGGATGTCCCTTTACTGTTTCAGCATGACAATACCCCCGTGCACAAAGCGAGGTCCATACAGAAATGGTTTGTCAAGATAGGTGTGGAAGAACTTGACTGACCTGCACACGGCCCTGATCTCAACACCATCGAACACTTTTGGGATGAATTGGAACGCCGACTGTGAGCCAGGCCTAATCGCCCAACATCAGTGCCCGACCTCACTAATGCTTTTGTGGCTAAATGGAAACAAGTTCCCGCAGCAATGTTCCAACGTCTAGTGGAAAGCCTTCCCAGAAGAGTGGAGGCTATTGTAGCAGCAAAGGGGGGACCAACTCCATATTAATGCCCATGATTTTGTATCTCTCCCTGTCTAGGTGGATGCTGGCCTTCAGAGGTGCAGTGGGGGTGTCTTTCAGTTTAGCATTCCAACCTTCCTGTTCACGCCACCCACTTGTGTGTGTGCGTGTGTGTGCGTGCGTGCGTGTGACGACACATCACACTGCAGAGCAACCACCGCCCCGTACACAGCTGTTGCTGGGCTCATGTGCAGGTGCGGTTCTCACTTCAAACACCAACTTAGGATGAGAAACAGATACAGTGTCATAAGAATTCCACAGAGATCCACACATCGGCAATACCGCCGAGGTTATCATCACGCCTGCTCTTTTCTGATTGCATGATTATTCAAGGTGGTAAAGTTGGAACTTTTTCTACCCGTACTAATTTGTTCTCTTAAGTGTTTTTGTAGGTAGAGGGGTTTCAGTGCAAGGTTGTGGTCTTAGTAAATCCCTCATTTGCAGGCTTTCATCAGTACTCTACCACTGTATATCATACCAAAGACTCATAGGTGCTAAAATTGCAATAGGCTGTTGCTACACAGTACAGCTGGGGCTACAGTAAGCAGGGTCTTGCTTGGTCGGTTCTTGATTGCAGGGCCTCTTGGGAGGAGCAAGGTGCTGCAGACAACATACTGTACATCTGCTGATTAAACCAGAGATTATTGTCATAAATCTTCAACATTTGATTTAATAGGCCTTATATATAATATTTCAACATTTGTTGATATTGATCATCTATTTGGAGATACTGTTACTATAACTATTTACATTCTTTAAGACCAAAATGCATTAAAATCCCTCGTATAAGTGGCTATGGTAATGTCAAGACCTCCTCTCAGGGTGTCTATAGAGGTCACATGACTTGGTCTGTTAATGTCTACTTGCATTTGACATCTGAGAGGACTAAGGTGAAGTGACATGCTCTCCCTCTGATGTCATTACCAATGGCAAGGGGTATAGTTGAAATGGTATTCAATCAAATCAATCCTTTTACTGGGGCTTCAAATCAACTGCAATATTGACACGAGACAAAAGTCATTTTCTCACGAGCTATTTAAGACAGCTCACAGATTCTTTCACTCATTCTCTAAATGTCTAAGTGTGTTTCATATCAGAGACGACAAGAACGATATAGCCATCAGCAATGCATAATCTTGTTTTGAGGCTGCTTCCCTCTTTCTCTCTCTTTCTCTCCCTCCCTCTATTCCTCCTTCCCTCCTCCCTCCCTTGCCTGTCTCTCGCCTCTCTATTGAAACTCTAGACAGAACCATTCGAATTTTACGAACCTACGATCAATAGAAAACATTTCATGCAGACAGTTTCTCCTGCTAAGTGAGTTATCTGGATCTATATAAAGAATGTAATTCAATCACAAGATGGGAGACTTCAAAGACCTTAACCTTGTACTGAGATGTCCAGACAGGCAGTATGCAATGAATGTTCTGGTTCAACAGTGGAACCATTTTCCTTCCACACATACACACTCCATGTCTCAATTGTCTCTAGGCTTAAAACTCCTTCTTTAATAACCTGACTCATCCCCTTCATCTACACTGATTTTTAAGTGGATTTAACAAATTACATCAATAAGAGATCATCGCTTTCACCCGGATTCACCTGCTCAGTCTATATGTCATGCAAAGAGCAGGTGTTCTTAATGTTTTGTGCAGTCAGTGTATCAGCGACAGTCAGTTGTAAATAAGGAATTGTATAAAATCATCAACTCTTTATATAGATATCTCATTTCTGAAATGACATTGCGTTCACATATGTTCTCTAACACGGAACCAAAAACTGGCTTCGCGCGTGCGCCATCGTGCGCTATCCTGCATACATTTATTTTGTCCCCCTACACCAAACGCGATCATGACACGCAGGTTAAAATATCAAAACAAACTCTGAACCTATGACATTAATTTGGGGACAGGTCGAAAAGCATTAAACATGTATGGCAATTTAGCTAGTTAGCTTGCACTTGCTAGCTAATTTGTCCTATTTAGCTAGCTTGCTGTTGCTAGCTAATTTGTCCTGGGATATAAACATTGAGTTGTTATTTTACCTGAAATGCACAAGGTCTTCTACTCCGACAAATTAATCCACACATAAAACAGCCAACTGAATTGTTTCTAGTCATCTCTCCTCCTTCCAGGCTTTTTCATCTTTGAACTTATATGGTGATCAGCATCTAATCTTTCATAGTATTACCACGACTACCGGCAAAACAGTTCGTCTTTCAATCACCCACGTGGGTATAACCAATGAGAAGATGGCACGTGGATACCTGCTTCTATAAACCAATGAGGAGACGGGAGAGGCAGGACTTGCAGCGCGATCTGCGTCAGAAATAGAAAGGAGTTCTATTTTAGTCCTTGGCATTGCAGACGCTCGTTGGCGTGTGCGAGCAGTGTGGGTGCAATAATTGAATAACATGGATTTCAAAATTTATTTTGCGACGCTCGCGCACGCGACGTGTCCGGTCTGGTCAGCATGTTAGGCATTACTAATCAAGCTCCGCACAAACAGACATCAATGTAGCACACAGATGATCGTATTATCCTATTCACATGAATTATTTGAATATTACTTGTGATTCACCACATCATTGTCCGTCTCAGTAGCCTACTCTCTGAAAAGCAAAGTTATTATGAGAATTTAGTAGCCTATTTTTTGCTCCTGCTGAGGTAGGCCCTGTTTTAACATTAGCTTCTTACTTCATTCTTCTAGCTGGCTAATAGCCAGAGCCCTTCAACGTTACTGCACATATCTAGAAGCGACTATTTACCAGTTGTGCACTCATTCACAGAGAGTTGTTTTTTGTTTGTTTGGGGGATGTCTGTAGTCTCGGGACAGTTTCAAAATGGCCTTTTGTCCAGCGTCTTGCAAACACACTGTCAGCAGTTGCTTACTTGAGAGGACTTGAGAGGACTCAGAGGCGAACATAACAAACAAACCACTGTTCATTATTCCACTCATTCGCAAAGAGCCATTAGATCTCTGTCAGGTCAAGTGTTCTGAGTTTGATCAACGCTGGGAGCAATATTTAGATGTATTTGTTTTTGGGGTGGGGGTGGGTTTACATGTACTCATACAGTAAGTACATTGAACAAAAATCTACACGCAACATGCAACAATTTCAAAGATTTTACTGAGTTTTAGTTCATATAAGGAAATCAGTCAATTTAAATCAATTAGTTTGGCCCTAATCCAGGGTTTCCCAAACTCTGTCCTCGGGAACCCATGGGGTGCACGTTTGGGTTTTTGCCCTTGCACTACACAGCTGATTGAATTAATCAACTAATCCTAAAGCTTTGATCATTTGAATCAGCTGTGTTGTGTTAGGGCAGAAACCAAAACGTGCACCCCTTCGGGTCCCCAGAACTGAGTTTGGGAATTGCTGCGCCTAATCTATGGATTTCACTTGACTGGTTATACAGATATGCATCTGTTGGTCAGAGATACCTTTAAAAAAAAAAAGTAGGGGTGTGGATCAGAAAACCAGTCAGTATCTGGTGTGACCACCATTTACCTCATGCAGCTTAAAACATCTCCTTCGCATAGAGTTGATCAGGCAGTCTTGGTCAGGCAGTCTTGATCTGCTCTTAAATGCAAGTAAAACTAAATGCATGCTCTTCAACCGATCGCTGCCCGCACCCGCCCGCCCGTCTAGCATCACTACTCTGGACGGTTCTGACTTAGAATATGTGGACAACTACAAATACCTAGGTGTCTGGTTAGACTGTAAACTCTCCTTCCAGATGCATCTCCAATCCAAAATTAAATCAAGACTTGGCTTCCTATTTCGCAAACAAAGCCTCCTTCACTCATGTTGCCAAACATACCCTCGTAAAACTGACTATCCTACCAATCCATGACTTTGGCGATGTCATTTACAAAATAGCCTCCAACACTCTACTCAATAAACTGGATGCAGTCTATCACAGTGCCATCCGTTTTGTCACCAAAGCCCAATATACTCCCCAGCACTGCGACCTGCATGCTCTCGTTGGCTGGCCCTCGCTTCATATTTCTAGCCAAACCCACTGGCTCCAGATCATCTATAAGTCTTTGCTAGGTAAAGCACCGCCTTATCTCAGCTCACTGGTCACCATAGCAGCACCCACCCGTAGCACGCGCTCCGGCAGGTATATTTCACTGGTCACCCCCAAAACCAACTCCTCCTCCCCAGATAAGCATTTTGTGCGTATGGAACATTTCTGGGATCTTTTATTTCAGCTCATGAAACATGGGACCAACACTTTACATGTTGTTTTTATATTTTTTCTTCAGTGTAGTTATGGCCCCGGTCACATAAATATCTATAAATGTCATTCAAACAGAGATACGTTTAAATCAATAGTCAGTCAAAAGACTATGCTTTTCTGAAGGCTATACTTCCTTTCTACAATTGATGATAAGTGGATCATCTTGTGGATTCTGCACTAGAAAACCTCAATATCTCATTCATGCTATTGCTTATTTAGAAGAGAATGAGTGTTTTAGACTGACTATCTTATCCGACATGTGTCCACATTGTCCTTTAAACAAAGAAACTGAGAAGTTGCCTAGACAGCAACACACAAAAGTAACCAACACAGAGCTCAAAACTTATCAAACAAAAAAATACCCCCACCCCCTACCCCCACTCCCTCCTCCTCATCTGTCCATATCTCATTTTCCCTCTTTTTTTTCTCATTGTGAGGAACAGAGAGAGGAGAAAATGGGAATTTCGCCCTGAAATTAAACATCCTATCTGTTCTCTGCAGGGCAGCCTACTGAGCTCCAGACACACACACACACACACACGGTTGGTTATTGAAAAGTAATAAAACTACAGTAACAGTGTAGCGCAGTGTGCGTGCGTGCGTGCCTGCTTGTGAGTGTGTGTGTGTGTGTGTGTGTGTGGCTGGATACAGGACCTAACTGGGGCTGGGGCTCGGTGCAGGAGATAAATGTCACTTCCACCCTATCCGCAGGCCTGCAGCACAGACACAGCCGCCCGCTCTTCCTCTTATCATTAGCCGGCACACACACTGCTCCCTCTCTCTAGAACAATTAGCTTTATGCCGGCGCAGAGCCTGTGAAATGTCATTCTGTGGAGTAAACGGGTTATTATATCACAAAGGCTGCAGCTGAGTCAATTATTCAGTATAGGGGAGAAGGGTGAGGGGGCAGAAGAGGGAGAGAAAGGACCAAAGGAATAGAAGGGGCCGGCCACCTGGGCAATGAATTCTTGATTTCATCAAAGGAGCCTCCATTGGGGGCAGAGGTGGCCTGGGTCACCGGTATATATATTTATATATATATATATATATATATATATATATATATATATATATAGAGAGAGAGAGAGAGAGAGAGAGGAGAGGAGAGAGAGAGAGAGAGAGAGAGAGAGAGAGAGAGAGAGAGAGAGAGAGAGAGAGAGAGAGAGAGAGAGGAGAGAGAGAGAGAGAGAGAGAGAGAGAGAGAGGAGAGAGAGAGAGAGAGAGAGAGAGAGAGAGAGAGAGAGAGAGAGAGAGAGAGGAGAGAGGAGAGAGAGAGAGAGAGAGAGAGAGAGAGAGAGAGAGAGGAGAGAGAGAGAGAGAGAGAGAGAGAGAGAGAGAGAGAGAGAGAGAGAGAGAGAGAGAGAGAGAGAGAGAGAGAGAGAGAGAGAGAGAGAGAGCTTTAATCAAATAGGACCTCAGATATGCTAATCTGCCATTTACTTCTGTGGGGAAAACCCAAAAAAAACATGTCCTGAAACCTATGATTCAAATATGTAGGCTTGAAGGGGATTATTTGTGAAGTGGTACCGCCATCATATTGCATTTATCAGCTGTTTTCATACATGGCCACAGCATTAAGTGGTGGCATGTATTATGGTTTTGTGATAGAGTACACAGTCAAACATGTTTAAAGGTGCAGATGGTGAGTGTGACTGAGAGAGAACGAAAAAGAGAAAGAAACAGTCAAAAGTAGAAAATCAAGAGAGAGAGACACTTATTTTGAGCAAATGCCATGTCGCTGCCATTCTCCACTGCAGAGTGGCCAGATGGAGACTCCGTGCCCAAGGCACGCAAAGGTGGCCCCTGGGGACCCCCCACCACCCCCCCACCCTGCCTCGCCCCTGGTCTGGGGCTGCCACGACTAGGGAGAGGGAACCTGCTCTGTGGCACCAGCCTGCTGTGGAGGTTGTGGAGGCCCGGTCCCTCCTGCTGCGGACGAAAGCCCAAATGCCAGCACGTCCCACCTGGACCCAACCAAGCCTGTCCCCACTGATGGGTGAAGGGGGGAGCATGCGTGACACGCCGGGCCCAAAGCAGTCACCCCTGACGGGAACACAATGGCCCAAGGACTGCCAGGCTGACTCGGGCAGGTACAGATAATATTGTTAATCGTGCAGAATGGCGAACAGCTCCCCAGAACAATGAGAAGTCGGCGGAGCGGTGATTGGAAAATATCCCCCCTTTTTCCCATTTAAGCACAGAAAATTTCATTTGGGTCTGTGCTACCTCTGAGCCCCTATCTGCCAAGGTGTTCGAGCCTGATATAACAGCAGAGAGATTTCTGCCGTTTTACAGAGGTGTGTAAATCGCCAAAAATCCTCCCCTCTCTTTTTTTAATCTAAATTGGGAAACAATAAACGCACATTGCTACAAACCTTGTTTTGCCTGTCTTTTTTTCCCCCCGTCTGGATGTTCAAAGATATTCTAAAGCAAAGCCTTTAAAAAGGAAGATAAACATGTAATTCTTCAATATGTTAAAATTCCCAAGCATTTTTAATAAGAAAAGTATTCCCCTTTGGGTATGCAAGCTATCATCTACTTCTACTTAATTTTTCTCTGTGTTGCAGGCAACTCATTTACATATTGTGAGTGTGAGGCTTCACCATCCAATATAAACAGTGCAACTCCATTTGCAAAGCAATGCGGTTCTTTTGCAAATATGTGTGGTGTCATAACCATGACATTTTAAAAACCGCTGTCGACTATTCAAAACAAGTGCACGTCCCTACACAACACCTTTTAGAAGCACCTACAGTACATAGTCACATCACATAATGTCAGTTGACTAAGCACTGTTTGTCACTGTGAAGTAAATAAGGTTGACTCTTATGTTAATTACAAAGGTGCAGATTATTCTGCAATGGTGTATTCAATAAACAGATCATTTCCCACTTTTGATGTCTCCCGTAATTACATGTTTCAGGAAGCTAAGGTGAAAGTATGTGGGTTAATGAAAACATAAATGTTTTGATAGCATCAGTGGGTGTGGAACTGCTTACACCCATACCTCATTGACTATGTAAGATATCAAAATAGGACTTACTGTGCTCTCACCTCTCTCACACACACACATCGCACACACAAGCACGCACTTTGCACGTACACAGAAATCCGAAATATTTGAAACACACCAACAGTATGTCATATATTAAAAGAAACCTGAAATATATATAAAGAAACACCCCAGAATGGCAGTTTCATCACCACATAAGGAGACTGAAGAATTTTTTATTCGCCTCCGTTTCGCATCTCTCTCACTTGGTTAGAGTTGGGCGGTGTTGTGACGACTCCCTTCTAGCTGCTCAGATGTGTCCAGATTGAGTGACAGCCTCCCTGGCTCCAGTACATCTGGGGTGTGAGGGGGATGTGTCAACGACACATCCCAGAGACCGACACGTTGTCACCTGCTGTCATTCATATTAAAGCCTGCAGCAGGATCTGACCGGCTTCTGCTCCACTAAAGGCCCGTGTTGGACTCATATACTGTACATGTATCGTGCAAAAGTAGGGGACGATGTAACGGAGAAGAATAACCACGTAGAACAAAGACACCAAAACAGGGCTTTTCAAAAACCTTTGTATTTGAATTTCCTGTAATTTGGACATATTGCATTTATGCTGTTGATTCAGATGCATGTCTCTTCGAAGAGGGACACCTCATCCAAACGTGTGTTCCCATTTCAACCCAAGGCAATGGTATTTATCCTAATATTGAAAAGAGTCTTGTAAGATATACTAGTGCTGAGAAATACCCACGAGTAAAAAAAAAAAAAGGTGTGAAAACCAACCTGTCTCCCCTATCCTGCCATGCATAAAGAAAACATCCAGGAATGAGACTGGAATCAAGGTAGTCCTGGATAACAATGTACAAGCCCCCCCTAAGACCTGAGTTTGTGCTGAATCGGTATCTCCTCACCTATCCCTTGAGACAGGAACCAGGAGCGACCAATGTTATCCATGCAAACCTGTAATGAGATTCTGGAATGGACTCCTACATGGTCGTTTGGCACATCACAAAATAATACTTCGTTTTCCAACGGGTTAAAAGGTAATGTAGCGAAAGCTATTTTTCTGGACCACGCACATGGACAAGGTAAACAGTCACCAGTGACCCAAGAAAACCTTCCTCGGTGACCCACGGTGGGGAATTGAATCATAAGGAAAGTGAAATCAAAGGGATTCCAACAGCCATTATCTTCTCTTGACCCTGAAAACGTATCACTGGCAACAGTCAAGACAACAAAGAAAAGACATCACCGAACAAACTACATCAGCCATCACTCCCTAACATCAAATCATCAGCATAAAACCAAAAACTTCACACACATCGAACGTCACAATCCCGCAAAATGGCAAGAGGGCGAGCGGCGCACTGACTACAAAGCCGGCGAGTCGGAGCCCCCATACCACTTTTGTGCTGACCTTAAAATGAGCAGCGCGCTGTGCAACATCTGGCTCATCAGCTGGATCCTATGCATCAGCAAGCAGAGGGACACACTGGGACAGGTTGGCGGCTGCCTTTGACAGCAACAGTTAATTTCCAACATAATCAATTTATGTGCAGCTCCATAATAACCATCTGTGTGCGGCGTGAGGACAGTCCTGAGGAACAGGAACAGCTCTCCTTCCTCTTCACCAGGAGCCAAGTCAGGGAGGACAAGCCAGGGAAGGAGAGGAGGACAACTCTTTCAATAAACACACACACAAATCTTAGCTCTCAGGGAAGACTTCTTAGGGCCAACAGTATGCTGCGTGATTTTGAAGCATGCTAAAACGCTGGTTCAGAGGGATGCATGGGATTGTGTTTGCGGATAGGTTTTTGTTTCAGGAGAATATGCTTCATCTCATTGGCTTCCAGTTATTTTGCATTGGATTAAGGGGTGCACCATATCTACCTGCACTCAATTTAGTCCTGCCACAAGGTTAATGCCCCCATGGTACAAAACTCTGAACATCCCCTTCCACCTACAGTGTCAAACTTTCCCAGAGAAGATGCCACTCACACGATTACCGTATCACCTTAGTGAGCCAATTACAGTGTGTGCTGTCAAGGCCAATAGCGAGCGGCAGCTCACACGCAGACGCCTACAGCTTGGCTTGGGAGATAGGCTACATGAAAACAGAATTAAGCTCCCGTGACCCCCAACCCCACTACATGCAAGTTTCATGAGAGCAATCAGCACATGCCACTACCGCCCTAGCAACTCAATACGCTGTGACTTTGACCTTAGCTGTACACTGCGGAAACGAAACTTTATCTGGATGTCACTGTTTAGCAAGGACATAGGTTTGTAATTTGCGTTTCCCAGTTAGGCTGAATTAAAGCCAGATAGATGGGGCACCTTGGCTCACCAGCTTAAGTCTCCATTATCAGCCTGAACCGTTGCAGACACACCATTAAACCATAGAAATTGCTTTAGTTTGAGGAGAATTGCACTGGAGGTAGCAATTGGGAATGAATGGCTGTCACAACAATTTCAGTGTTTACCCTTTGTCAGGCTGAGTGTGCGTGCGTCTGAGCGTGTGTGTATGAGAGAAAGATTATTACATCATGCTATCGAGTAGCCTCACTGCTAATCCACCGCCTGTGACGAAAAGCTATGGTGTGCACTCGGTTTTCTGGTTTAAACTGCAGCGCACCATTGTGCAGCAGGCTTTGGATCTAATTTAAAGCCTCTATACAGTACATCCACCTTGCCATGCCACATCCATGCATTATACATTTGGGCTGTGGATGTCCTTGTGTGCTGTAAATACACTTCTCCCTTCTTCCTCCTAATTGACATGCTGAGGGTCCCGGCAGCTGTGTTGCTCTCAGTGAGCCTCTTGCATCACCCTGGCCACCTGGACATAATAGTCCTCTAAACCCCTTTTATTTATCTCCCAAGCACCGCTGCCATTGTTCAAGCCCCCACCTCTGGCGTTGAGGATATCTGTTTCTGACACAAAATGGATTCAGCATCCGGTAGAGCAGACGCTGGTATTTCAATGGTAAAGGCGTACTGGCGGTGTGGTAGCTCCGGCCTCTGCTATCGCTTTGATGTTAACACCAAGGAGTAGCACACCCACCATGTACAGGTGGGATAAAGGGCTCGACTACATAGGATGAGACCGTGTGCAATTTCATCTCCGTTTTCTGTTGTTGTTGTTACCCCGACGCGATACATATCCTAGTCTGCTTTGAGGCGTAGAAGGAAGGGGACATCACATTCCCTCAAAAGCACGAATATTATACAGTACACACTTGTCAAATGGAGATAAAGAAGTTTTCTTTCTACCAATAGTTCAGGAATAGTGTATATGCGTTCTTTGTTCACAGTACATTCTCAACCTGCCGTATGCTTTTTTTTTTCTCTCACCCCACTTTTTTTTCTTATTTTTCTATCAGAATCCTTTGATTTTTGTCCTGCTTCTCAATTCTTCATGGAACTCATCTTCAAAGAGTTATTTTTTCTTTCCCAGGCAGAGCGCTGGCCAAGTCTCTGAGTAAGAGTGCCCATCAGAGGTTAGCTGGTGTCAGCAGGGGGTTGCTTGTCTCCAATTCAGGTCATCCTGGGCTCCAGACGGGGACTTTAAAGTTACCCACAACGGGTCCTGTGATCCCAGTAAGCACGCTTGTTAGTGGAATTGATAACGGCTCCGGTACACCTGGGTCCTCTGAAGTTGGCATGCCAGTTTAAAGGGAGAGCCAGGGCAGTGGATACATGCACCAAGTGTCCAATGAGGAATGGAAAAGGACTTCTGGCACATGTAGAAAAAGAATATGTTTGAGAGACCTAAAAATACTGTCAAGCCCAATCTATACTTGCGGTGGCTAAAAAGTTTTTCGTCATAACTCTTTATAAGTGTGATATAATAGTTTCACGTAATGTACAGCTAGCTAGGTGTACAATTAAGCTTATTTCAAAATATAGGGTCATATAATATTTTGTTCATCATATTGATTATAAACCCAATGTTCAGGAAAATATGAATTTCAATACATTAAAATGACATATTTTAGGATACAATAAAGCTATAATTTGCCACCCCCTTGAATCTTTGACATGCAGAGCCAGTCAAAAGTTTGGACACACCTACTCATTCAAGGGTTTTTCTTTATTTTAACTTTTTTCTACATAGAATAGAATAATAGGGAAGACATCAAAACGATGAAATAACACATATGGAATCATGTAGTAACCAAAAAAGTGTTAAACAATTCAAAATATATTTTATATTAGAGATTATTCAAATCAAATCAAAGTTTATTTGTCACGTGCGCCGAATACAACAGGTGTAGACCTTACAGTGAAATGCTTACTTACAAGCTCTAACCAATAGTGAAAAATAGGTATTAGGTGAACAATAGATAGGTAAAGAAATAAAACAACAGTAAAAAGACAGATTATATACAGTAGCGAGGCTATAAAAGTAGCGAGGCTACATACAGACACAAAGTAGCCATCCTTTGCCTTGATGACAGCTTTGCACACTTTTGGCATTCTCTCTACCAGCTTCACCTGGAATGCTTTGCCAACAACCTTGAATGAGTTCCCACATATGCTGAGCACTTGTTGGCTGATTTCTTTCACTCTGCTGTCCAACTCATTCTAAACTATCTTAATCGGGTTGAGGTCGGGTGCTTGTGGAGGCTACTTTGAAAAATCTAAAATATATTTTGATGTTTAACACTTTTTTGGTTACTACATGATTCCATATGTGTTATTTCATAGTTTTGATGTCTTCACTATTATTCTACATTGTAGAGATATTACAAATAAAGAAAATCCCTTGAATGAGTAGGTGTGTCCAAACTTTTGACTGGTACTGTACAATAGATTTCATATTTGTATCTGAAAACAAAGCATTGTTGACTTCATATCTGAAAATGACTAATTGATAACCAAACAAAAGCAACACATTCTCCACCTCAGCTTACCATCCTCCATCAAAACAACAAGCAATAATCCTCAGCTCTCCTATTTATGATAATCAGGGTATAATTCATTTATACGCTCTACCTTTACCATGTGTTGACCCATAGGCCATGTTGTACGCTCACATCTGGCTGGTGCTCACAGTCCTTGGAAGGGATTCGCCTCTGGTTATGGGGCAGCTGGTAGTGCAGATGAAGATGGGTTGAGGAGTGCTTTGTGTATTATGGATATGGGATTTAATGGAGACATTGACAGCTGCACATCTCCTGAGTATGAAGCCCACTTCTGTGTTTCCTCTTCCTTTTGCAGTTAAAACAGTCAAGCTCACGACATTAGTGGTAGAGTTGAAATGGAGGCTAGTTGAGATGGAGGGTAGTTTAGGTGATGGACAAGATGCAGGCCTATGGTATGGGAGAGTGGTTTGGGGCACTCTGGAGGGCAGTCTAAAACATGTTTACCTCACTGTTTGTGAGACTGGATTCTCCAGTTGCAGTATGGAGGGTTTTGTTAACCCTGTATCTGGGTAATATCTTACTTAGTAGCATGTAACATTGAAATAAGAAATAGGACATTCATATTGTGGCAATAAGCTAAACTATGAATTAATTCATTAACAGTAAGAGTTTGTACATCAAAACATTAGACTCGGTTGGATTCATTTCATGCACTAACCACTGTGTGTTCTAAACAGCGACGTTCAATTCTATCTACTAATGATTATGTCTGTTAGGGTCCAGGTCGGTAAGGTGGACCGAGCGTGTTGAAGACTGAAAGGCAACCGCATGAACCGACAGAGACCATGGACCATGAGAGAGCCAACCGCCAACCTTCCCTGCTGCCCGTTTGTAAAGGATTTGGGGATTTCATAATTTCCTGTTCTTTCTGAAAGGGGGATGGCAGCACCTGGTCCACACAGCTGTACTTCATTTAGTGAGCAATTTGAAAAGAGCGAGGGGGAGAGGAGCGCACGCTGCCTTGTCATTAAGGGCTCCAGAATGGCCTCCGTTTGTTAGACACATGGCACAGAGTTAATGCCTCTGAATGGGGAATACGCGCTGTTGATGCTGTCACAAATTTCTCGTAAGTGCTACGACATCTGAAAAGCTACTCCAAAGGCGGGGAGGGAAAAATTCAAATTTTCCTTATCAAAGGGGTGTTTTCATAGGTAATTGACAGCTGTGGAAAAAATGTACTGCAAGCACGACGTGGTGTCTTGTGTAGTCGAATATTCAATTTGCGTCTTCTCGATTCATCTTGGAAACACCCTGAGACTTCTGGGAATCGGGCAATTGTATTTTTCCAAGTTGATGTCAGTTGCTTCACCATAAGAGCAATAATTGTGATGTTGGTAAACTAGCAGTGCGGTGTGCAGGTTTGTTCAGTAGCGGATGCTGCCGTGCTTCTTCAGCTTTGACATAATTGATTTTGACATGCACATGTGCAGGGGAGAAAAAAAGAGAAGTACGATCAAAGGCAAGTGCTTTATCGCCACATCAGAGCCCCCCACTGCATTTTGTATTCTACCAATCTGTCGAAACATTCTGACAAAATCCTGAGACGGGGCGATGTTTTTTTCACTCTCTCTCGCTCACTCTCAGTTTTTGATTTGTGTAATCACACAACATTTTAAAGTTTCATATTGTATGCTAATAACCTATCTACGTTGGCAGTGTTTGAAGTCAATAAACCTAAAACACAAAGGCTGTCATAACAAACACAGTTACTATAAAAATGTATACCTGATATACTTTGACAAAAGTATGAACCAAGGCCCCCAAAAAATTTATAAACTTAGGTTGATAGAGAACAAGGCTGGACTGTTTTGGCATGCACGGTCAGTACACTGTGCAATGTGTATCCTGGGCAGCAGTGGAGTGCTCACTGTCCAATCACGGCTTTTCACACACACACACACACACACACACACACACACACACACACACACACACACACACACACACACACACACACACACACACACACTCACACTCACACTCACACTCACACACTTAGTTATAATCCACATAATTATTACAGCCAGGTCACCCATGATACAAGTCAGTAATCAACGTCCATCCATGTCTGAGGACGTCGGGAGATGACGTGGAAACCGGCCACTAGGGGCAACAGTGAGCTCTGTTACCTTCAAGTAGGTTTCAGTTTTGCTAGGGTGTTGTGGATGGGGATGACAGAGGGGTGTAAGCATCTGCCTCTGATTTCAACGGTGGCAAGTTTGAATCTAGCGATACATTTTACCTTACCTTAACCATTTGGAGTTAATGCCTAACCTTAGGATTTAGGAGTTAATGCCTAAACGTAACCTTAAACACTTCCATTTGTAGTCTGCTACTACTTCGACATTTGACGTTTTGAGAAACATGGATAGACGTCTAATTCTGATGTGAGACTGTGAGAGCTAGTTGAATAATTCACATTTCCTGTTGCTACAGGATTATTTTCCTGCTGTAGGAGACTGGCTCAAGTTAAGATCCTACATCTGTAGGAGCGGAATCGCTTACACCCACACCTCACACCAATAACACACACACACATACACACACACACACACAGCTGTCTTTATATGGATAATAGCAGTTGGCCACCTTGGCTCCTCATCATGAGTTTGTGGCTCCCTGTAGAGTGCGGTACTGCATGCTCATTGTTAATGGGATATGTCTGTGGGCAGTGTGAGAAACAGAACCACGATTGGATTGAGGCAGCTCTGAGCTGAGCTGAGCAGAGTGGAGACCGAGGCACACCTGGCAGGTGTGGGAGGCTCGGCGTAATGGTGTTGGACTCCCACGACCCACCGGTCTCACAAAGCTGTGCATCGCAGATGAGTCAGAACCACAGCCGTCTCGCAACGTGCCCCATGGTATACGTCTGCAGTGTGGATAGCAGGCACAATGCACACGCACGCGCACGCGCACGCACAAACACAAAATATTGGATAGCGCAACGGCAATATACTCACTTAATTTACAGACTCAAACCACACCTCATCGGAGCCATTCCAAACGTAATCTGCAGTACTGCCTTATCATTGTTTATGCCGTGCCAAGCCTTCAAATTACCACTCCCACCTCTGTTTAGTCCCAAACGCTGATATTACAATGCCGTCTGCCTTTCCTAGAAGAGGAACCAACCAACAAACAAAGAAACAGAACTTCAGAAAGTTTACCGATGTCTGTGCATGGTGTTCGTTGATTATTCCTTTGGCTTGGATGGTGGGTGAGAGGCAGCACCGGGGTGAGATGATGGTGGTGGGGGCGGAGGATTTGGGCAGGGGGAGGGAGGGCGGGGTCAGGGGGGCTCTTGGCTGCTCTCCTCCCCTCCTGTCAGCCCTCCTCTCTCGGCCAGGCGGCGTTGGGGCGGCCCAGCTCCTCAGCAGCAGATGCGAGCCCTCATGTCAGAGGCAGCCAGTGGCCCGGCGGAGCGACGCTAGCGCCTCATACCTCATTGAGCCATCTCCCCTAGCAGATGGCGCGCTGCTGCGGGCGCTCCTCTCCCCGATAATTACCAGGCCTCGCTACAGATGGAAATGTCAGTCAGCCCTCACAGGTCCTGGTTCCTGCCATTGCCTCCGTCCACGGCCCCTCTACCTAGGCAAGGCCACTGCCAACACTCACCATGTGTTTTGTGACTGCTGACTAGGCAGGCAACAAAAGAGAAATTTTGCCATGAATATTCATGACGGGATTGTAGGTAGGTAGATGGAGGTCGGAGTAGCCCGCCGCACAGTTGGACAGGTTGCTTTCCACTCCTTCTCCCCTCCCTTTTCCCTCCATTTCTATATCCGATGCCAAACTAGCCTTCTGAAACGTGATGTAAAAATGGATGCCTCTCCCTCACTCTCCCTCAAAGTTGAAATACTTACTACTTGTACATTACGGTTGGGGAAAGACATGTTTAGTAGATTAGGATAACTGTGTTTGCAAAATGGATTAATTCTAGCAGATGCCAGGACTAACCCCCACTTATCTGTGATAAGGTGACCAGATGTCCCAGCTTGGCAAGAGCAACGCCTCCACTTTTATTACTCCCTCCCAAAGTATCCCAGGAGAAATATCCCGCCGCATTCATAGATGATCTACCTTCGCGGAGAACAAGGCGACAGGATTTTGCCATTTCATTTGTCGGTCCCTGTAAGACTTTATGTGGCTGTGTTTGACTTGGGTCCTGTGTGTAAAAAGCTCAAGTAGATTAAACCTGAGTGAATACCCAAGGTGCACCAGTGGTTGAAAAAGACACCAAGACCAACAGCAACAGCTCACCTTAGGTGTCCGACTGCATACCGCCAGATCAACAAGGCTCAGTGGAGAACTGGCAAAGGCCTCATTTGAAAAAACACAAAGACATTGTCATCCCCAATGGGGGCCAGTTCTCTGCCCACTGGGCACACTCTGGTTGAATCCTCGTTGTTTCCAAGTTCATTTGTTTGGGAGTTACCGTCAGCTCATCACAAGGCAGCAATGCAAGAAACAGATTTCCAAAGAGAGATAGAAAAAAAACGTCACAGAAAACATTGGCCAAGGCATTTGTATTTTTTTGTCTGTCTATGTGCCACTGTCAACAGGGACATGATGCAGATGACATTCACACTGCCTTCATCTTTTGATGTCTTTATTCACTCACTCCAAATACCTTTACATCAGTAATGCCAGTCAGTACAAGCAAGTCACAACCGAAACAAACATGTTTAGATTAATCATAAGTAAACTGGCGGCACTGATGGTGCATCACAATTCACATACATACATAAAGACATACATACAACGCCTTGCAAAGGTATTCAGACCCGTTGGATTTTATTGTGTTACAAAGTATGATTAAAATGTATTTCATTGTAAAAAAAATAAAAAAAATAGTCTCATGTCTAAGTGGAAGAAAAATGGTCATAAAAAAAAAAAAAAAAAGTAACAATTTAAATAGTTGCTGCATAAGTATTCAGCTCCCTGAGTGAGTCAATACATGTTAGAAACACTGTGGGCATAGATTACAACTGTGAGTCTTCTTGGGAAAATCTATATGAGCTTTGATGGCCTGGATTGTGAAATATTTGTCCATTTATTCTTTTCAAAATTCTTCAAACTCTGTCAAGATGTTGGGGATCATGGCTAGACAGCATTTTTCAAGTCTTGCCATAGATTTTCAGTCAGATTTAAGTCAAAACTGTACTCAGGAACATTCACTGTCTTCTTGGTAAGCAACTCCAGTTCATATTTGGCCTTATGTTGTAGGTTATTGTCCTGTTTGAAGGTGAATTCCTCTCCCAGTCTCTGGTGTAAATCAGACGGAAGCAGGTTTTCCTCTAGGATTTTGCCTGTGCTTAGCTCCATCCCATTAATTCTATCCTGGATAAACTCCCCTGTAGTGAGTCCCGAAACTCCCCAATGTCAAGCATACACCATGATGCAGCCACCACCACCATGCTTGAAAAAAAGGAGGCAGTTACTCAGTGATGTGTTGTGTTGGATTTGCCTGAAAGAAAAGGCTTTGCATTCAGGACAAAAAGTGTATTATTTTTCTTTGTTTTTTTGCAGTATTTCTTTAGTGCCTTGTTGCACACAGCACGCATGTTTTGGAATATTTGTATTCTTAATCTTCTTTTCACTCCGTCACTCCGTCATTATTGTGGAGTCACTAAAGTGTTATTGATCAGTTTTCTTCCATCACAGCCATTAGCTGTTTTAAAATCGCATGACTTGACCATGCTTAAAGAGATATTCAATGTCTTATTTGTTATTATTATCCATCACTGCTCTTTTTTATTTTATGGTAGTTGAATCTGTGCTTCAAATACAATACTTGACTGAGGGAACGTACAGATACAGTTGAAGTTTACATACATTTACATACACTTAGGTTGGAGTCATTAAAACTATTTTTTTCAACCACTCCACAAATTTCTTGCTAACAAACTATAGTTTTGGCAAGTCGGTAAGGACATCTACTTTGTGCATGACACAAGTAATTTTTCAAACAATTATTCACAGACAGATTATTTCACTGTATCACAATTCCAGTGGGGTAGAAGTTTACATACACTAAGTTGACTGTGCCTTTAAACAGCTTGGAAAATTCCAGAAAATTATGTCTTGGATTTAGAAGCTTCTGATAGGCTAAGTGACATAATTTGAGTCAATTGGAGGTGTACCTGTGGATGTATTTCAAGGCCTACCTTCAAACTCAGTGCCTCTTTGCATGACATCATGGGAAAATCAAAATAAATCAGCCAAGACCTCCGAATTTTTTTGTAGACATCCAGAAGTCTGGTTCATCCTTGGGAGCAATTTCCAAATGCCTGAAGGTACCACGTTCATCTGTACAAACAATAGTACTCAAGTATAAACACCAAGGGACCACGCAGCCGTCATACCGCTCAGGAAGGAGACACGTTCTGTCTCCTAGAGATGAACGTACTTTGTTGCAAAACCTTGCAAAACCAAAACCTTGTGAAGATGCTGGAGGAAACAGGTACAAAAGTATCTATATCCACAGTAAAATGAGTCACATATCGACACAACCTGAAAGGCCGCTCAGCCAGGAAGAAGCCACTGCTCCAAAACCGCCATAAAAAAAGCCAGACTACAGTTTGCAACTGCACACGAGGACAACGATCATACTTTTTGGAGAAAAGACCTCTGGTCTAATGAAACAAAAATAGAACTGTTTGGCCATAATTACCATCGTTATGTTTGGAGGAAAAAAGGGGAGGCTTGCAAGCCGAAGAACACCATCCCAAACGTGAAGCACGGGGGTGGCAGCATCATCTTGTGGGTATGCTTTGCTGCAGGAGGGACTGGTGCACTTCACAAAATACATGGCGTCATGAGGAGGGAAAATGATGTGGATATATTGAAGCAACATCTCAAGACATCAGTCAGAAAGTTAAAACTTCGTCGCAAATGGGTCTTCCAAATGGACAATGACCACAAGCATACTTCCAAAGTTATGGCAAAACGCTTAAGGACAACAAAGTCAAGGTATTGGAGTGGCCATCACAAAGCCCTGACCTCAACCCTATAGAACATTTGTGGGCAGGACTGAAAAAACGTGTGCGAGCAAGGAGGCCTACAAACCTGACTCAGTTACACCAGCTCTGTTAGGAGGATTGGGGCAAAATTCACCCAACTTATTGTGGGAAGCTTGTGGATGGCTACCTGAAACGTTTGACCCAAGTTAAACAATTTAAAGGCAATGCTACCAAATACTAATTGAGTGTATGTAAACTTCTGACCAACTGGGAATGTGATGAAAGAAATAAAAGCTGAAAAATATCATTGTCTCTACTGTTATTCTGACAATTCACATTCTTAAAATAAAGAGGTGATCCTAACTGAACTAAGACAGGGACGTTTTACTAGGATTAAATGTCAGGAATTGTGAAAAACTGAGTTTAAATGTATTTGGCTAAGGTGTATGTAAACTTCCGACTTCAACTGTATATGTATGGGGAACAGAGGAAGGATTAGTCATTCAAAAATCCATTTAACTTATTATGTGACTTGTTAAGCCTTTTTTTATTCCTGAACTAATTTACTCTTGCCTAAACAAAGGGGCTGAATACTTGTGCAATGACTATATTTTAGTTAGAAATTTTCGATTTATTAAAAAATGCATAATTTTTTTCTTACACTTTGACATTAAATTTTGAGTATTTTGTGTAGATTGTTGACAAAATATGACAATAAAATCAATTTTAATCCCACCTTGTATCCCAATACAATGTGAAAAATCCAAGGGGTCTAAATACTTTGCAAGACACTTTATCTACATACAATGCATTCAGCCTCAATGCATTCAGCCTCATTGCTCATCTCAGGTTATGTGAAACCACCAGAACAATGAAACCCAATGACAGAGAGGGGAAAATGCTATGAGTCACACTCTTCTCTACCTAGTCAACTGTTGCTCTCTGCGATGCACCACTGTTCTTTTCCCTGCCTGCTCTGGCCACAGAGTCATAGACCTAAGCCTTGCTGATGCTGAGAGGGGCATTCTGCTGGCTGCAATGCAATGCAGGTGCAGTCAGCAGAGGAAATTAGCACCGGTAGTGCGGTCCCTTAAAGTGGTTACGGTAATGGGATGTTCTTCTAGTGCAAACTTTGCAGCAGCAGTTGAGTAGGGAAGGATTAGAAGGGTGTGATGCATGTGTTATTTTTTAAAGAAGGCAACTTTTTTTATTGTATCAATTTTTTTTCCATAGTGTAGTAGTCTTATAGTCTCCTTTGGGTAGTTACGATAAATGCAAACTCGAATTGAAAAGTAATATATTCAACACATCCTGTTTGTTGTTATTCTTCTGGATTTATTTGAGAGACGCTGTATGGTGTGATTGTTAGTATGTGAAAGCACTGTCACCTTTGACATTTGACTGCACTTAAGTGGAGGAAATTATTTTGTTTTGAGTGAATCAAATCAAATCAAGCTTTATTTCTACAGCACATTTCAGACATGAATGCATCACAATGGGCTTCTAACAACGAAAATAAAACGGAAATATTTACTACGCAAGAAACATAAGAGGATAAAAATAAATACAAAAATAACTATTTAAAACTGAAAGACTAAAAAAGAAGGAAGGAAAAGCTGAAATGGAATGTTTTAAGATCCCTTTTAAATATGTCCACAGTTTCGGCCCCCCTCAGGTTCTTTTGCAGGCTATTCCACAGGCTGGGGGCATAGTAACTAAAAGCTGCCTCTCCATGCCTCTTGGTCCTAAGTTCGGGATAGTTAAAAGGCCAGTGCCAGAGGACCTGAAGAAACTATAGGGTACATAACTTAAAAGCTTGAGGACTAATTATATAGACTACAGCATAACAAGTGTCACGTTCTGACCATAGTTCTTTTGTATTTTCTTTGTTTTAGTGTGGTCAGGGCGTGAGTTGGGTGGGTTATCTATGTGTTGTGTTTCTATGTTGGGTTTGTCGTTTGGCCTGATATGGTTCTCAATCAGAGGCAGGTGTTTGTCATTGTCTCTGATTGGGAAGCATATTTAAGTAGCCTGTTTTGTCTTTTGGGTTGTGGGTGTTTGTCTTCCGTGTCAGTGTTTGTCGCCACACGGTACTGTTTTGTTTGTTCATCGTTTATTGTTTTGTTCCAGTGTTCAGTTTTTGTTTATTAAAAAGACATGAACACCTACCACGCCGCAACTTGGTCCAATCCTTCTTCCACCACAGACGATCGTTACAACAAGACTAAACGGATGATACTTAATAACACTTAATAAACTTAGCAAAAAAAGAAACGTACCTTTTTCAGGACCCTGTCTTTCAAAGATAATTTGTAAAAATCCAAATAACTTCATAGATCTTCATTGTAAAGGGTTTAAACACTGTTTCCCATGCTTGTTCAATGAACCATAAACAATTAATGAACATGCACCTGTGGAACGGTCGATAAGACACTAACAGCTTACAGATGGTAGGCCATTAAGGTCACAGTTATGAAAACTTAGGACACTAAAGAGGCCTTTCTACTGACTCTGAAAAACACCAAAAGAAAGATGCCCAGGGTTTCTGCTCATCTGCGTGAACGAGCCTTAGGCATGCTGCAAGGAGGCATGAGGACTGCAGATGTGGCCAGGGCAATAAATTGCAATGTCCGTACTGTGAGACGCCTAACACAGCGCTACAGGGAGACAGGATGGACAGCTGATCGTCCTCGCAGTGGCAGACCACGTGTACCAACACCTGCACAGGATCGGTACATCCGAACATCACACCTGGGGGACAGGTACAGGATGGCAACAACAACTGCCCGAGTTACACCAGGAACGCACAATCCCTCCATCAGTGCTCAGACTGTCCGCAATAGGCTGAGAGAGGCTGGACTGAGGGCTTGTAGACCTGTTGTAAGGCAGGTCCTCACCAGACAACACCGGCAACAATGTCGCCTATGGGCACAAACCCGCCGTCACTGGACCAGACAGGACTGACAAAAAGTGCTCTTCACTGACGAGTCGCGGTTTTGTCTCACCAGGGGTGATGGTTGGATTTGCGTTTATCGTCGAAAGAATGAGCATTATACCGAGGCCTGTATTCTAGAGCGGGATCGGTTTGGAGGTGGAGGGTCCCTTATGGTCTGGGGCGGTGTGTCACAGCATCATCGGACTGAGCTTGTTGTCATTGCAGGCAATCTCAACACTGTGCGTTACAGGGAAGACATCCTCCTCCCTCATGTGGTACCCTTCCTGGAGGCTCATCCTGACATGACCCTCCAGCATGACCATGCCACCAGCCATACTGCTCATTCTATGTGTGATTTCCTGCAAGACAGGAATGTCAGTGTTCTGCCATGGCCAGCGAAGAGCCCGGATCTCAATCCCATTGAGCACATCTGGGACCTGTTGGATCGGAGGGTGAGGGCTAGGGCCAGTCCCCCCAGAAATGTCCGGGAACTTGCAGGTGCCTTGGTGGAAGAGTGGGTTAACATCTCACAGAAAGAACTGGCAAATCTGATGCAGTCCATGAGGAGGAGATGCACTGCAGTACTTAATGCAGCTGGTGACCACACCAGATACTGACTGTGAATTTTGATTTTGACCCCCCTTTGTTCAGGGACACATTATTCCATTTATTTTAGTCACATATCCGTGGTAATTGTTCAGTTGATGTCTCAGTTGTTGAATCTTGTTATGTTCATACAAATATTTAGAGATGTTAAGTTTGTTGAAAATAAGCTCAGTTGACTGTGAGAGGACGTTTCTTCTTTTGCTGAGTTTAGTAGAGTAAGATGGAAACTCAAAAGCAATAAAGCATATGATGCAATGCACCAGCAATACAGTACTGGCATTTAAAAACAATTAGAACCCGGCCCTCAACTGGAACACGACCTACTGTTGTCATAACTCATGTTTGAACCAACAGTACCCCTGCTTTTCTCATGTTGGCTCTCTTGACGTAATACTTCTTATGTCACATCCAATACATAAACATAAACACCCTGCATGACTGTAGATGCTCAGCCATATCCCTGGCCAGCCATGATACATTGTCTGAATGAAGTTACCTTGTTATTTTCTCTGCGTTGTAACTGTCAATAAAATCATTTCCTAAGTTCCACTGCATCTGTCTTTAATGTGTTTTTAATCCTCCTTCAATCCCATTAAAATAGAATAAAACAACAACAACAAAAAAAACACTCAATACAGACGGAGGGCCGAGAACGCCCCCGTCCACATCGACGGGGCTGTAGTGGAACAGATCGAGAGCTTCAAGTTCCTTGGAGTCCACATCACTAAGGAATTATCATGGTCCTCACACACCAACACAGTCGTGAAGAGGGGCACGACAATGCCTCTTCCACCTCAGGAGGCTGAAATGATTCGGCATGGGCCCTCAGACCCTCCAAAAAGTTCTTTACCTGCACCATTGAGAGCATGTTGACTGGCTGCATCACCGCTTGGTATGGCTACTGCTCGGCATTCGACCGCAAGGCGTTACAGGAAATAGTGCTCCCTGCCTCCAGGACCTCTATAGTGGCATGGCAAGCGGTACCGATGCACCAAGTCTGGAACCAACAGGACCCTGAACTGCTAACCCCAAGCCATAAGACTGCTAAATAGTTAGTCCAGGTAGCTATTGGTTAACTATTTAACTGTCTGCATTGACCCTTTTTGCACTAACTCCTTTGACTCACATATGCTGCTGTTACTGTTTATTAACTATCCTGTTGACTAGTCACTTTATCCCCACCTATACAGTATGTATATCATGACACAAGGCGAGACCCAGATGCAGACACAGGAGGCAGATGGTTGGAGTCTTACAATATTTATTAATCCAATAGGGTAAGGCAAGAGAATGGTTGTGGACAGGCAAAAGAGTCCAAAAGCTACCAAAGGGCAGGCAGAATCAAGGTCAGGGCAGGCAGGATGATCAGGCAGGTGGGAAAGTAGTCCAGAGTCAGGCAGGGGTCAGAACCGGGAAGACTAGCAAAAAGAGAATAGCAAAAGGAGTACGGGAAAAACACGCTGGTTGACTTGACTAACATTCAAGATGAACTGGCACAGAGAGACAGGAAACACAGGGATAAATACACTGGGGAAAATAAGCTACACCTGGAAACAATAACAGGAACAGGTGAAACAGATCAGGGCGTGACAATGTACATACTGTATCTACCCTCAATTACCTCGTACCCCTGCACATCGACTGCTACCACATGTATATAGCAGAGTTATCGTTACTCATTGTGTATTTATTCCTTGTGTTCTTTTTTTTCTATTATTTCTATTTTTTTCTCTCTGCATTGTTGGGAAGGGCCGTAGGTAAGTATTTCACTGTTAGTCTACACCTGTTGATCACGAAGCATGTGACACATTTTTTTTTTTTACCTGTATTGTCGAAGAAACGTTTAGTCCATAATGTTGATTGATCAGTGGTTAGGCCATTAGCTGGCCAAAATTTGTCTACATGAAATGTGCAATACCATTAAAGAGACTTTTCGTAAGATTTGTATACTTGTATACTTAGCCAGTAATTCAGAAAGTAGTGCCAAAACGGGTCCCCAAAAATTGCATACTACGTCATATACTGTAAGTGCAGATATGTGCAGTACGTCATTGCTCTCTCGCTCTCGTTCTCTCTGCTGTGTCACTGAGCCAGCCAATGAGTGTATTAATGCGTGTTTTCAGTGAATTTATGTCAATCATAAAGCTCATCTAAAATTCGCAGCAACAAAAGAGTGATCAAATTAAGATCCTACATCTGTACATCCCTCATTTTTTGTGGTGTGCAGATGTGCTCAACTGAATTGACTGAATCAGTCCTTTGCTCTGTCTTCTTTTTGTCTCAGGCTGACAAAGCCTCAGCCTCCTTTTGCATTCGCCCTATTATGCAAATGGCGCCGCGGCACATATTGGTTCAGATGAGTAAAATAAGTGTAAACGGCTAGGTCTCCTTCAGGACCAAGCAGAAATTTGCACTTTAAAGCCATTTGTGGGGAGGAAACAATGGCACAGGTGCTGTGTCCTTGACCAAGGGCTCTCTAGTCTCCTGTGAGGCAGAAAGTTGGAGTCACACCTGTTTCATCCCTTTCTGTTTGCTCTAGGCCAAGCTAATTCAGCCCTGCGCAACAATTACCTACAGCTGAAGCTGTCAAAATGAATCATGGCAGCTTTCACTGCTATCTTCCAATCCCCTGTCTGTAGCTTTTATTCAGATTGTGTCCTTCCTCTTTTCAATCAAGTTCAACCCTCATGTGCAATCTGAACTCATGGCCTATCACACGCAGGGTTTGGAACCAAAATGATTTCCCAATCGTTCTGTTTCGAGCAGAAGCCCTATTTATTTTGTTCCAGTGTTCTGACCAGCATAATAAAGTTCTGAACCGGTCAAACCCAAAACAAGTAACAGATCATATAGTTCCTTTTCGTTAATTGTTACCCCGTCAAATCAACAAGGTTTTCACGTTAAGCACATTCATTTACTCCACCAGTGAGCGTGGATATAGGACCTTGTTATGGAACGGGTAAGCTAGTTGTTTACATGTTGAATGAACAGATAAGTGCAGGTGCGAGAATCGACTGAAATGTCATGGGTCGGGAGAGAGTGAAAGAGAGGGGTGGATATGAAGGAGGCTTGGCTTGAGGCACTGAACATCATGACATGACGTGAATTGGAATGTGTTAACACCTTTGCTAGCATCATAACTTCACTTTGTTACAGAATTAAATACGAGACATTAGGAATATTTTTGGAACAAAACCATTTCTCAAGATTTGAAAAGATCAGTTCTGTTCCGGAACACTAGAGATCCCTTTCGCTCCTGCTTCTGTTTTCATTCCATGAACAATTTTGTTATTTTCCAGGTTTCAGTTCTGTTCCCTGAACCGGTTCCAACCCCTGATCACACGTGATGTTTTATTTTCACAACATTGCTATTGTATGTTCTGAAACTACTGTATGTGAAAACCTATGTTCACTAAATATATTCACTTGTTTGGCTACAACCCTACCAACAGGCCTACTTTGTGCTTTTCACAACCATTGCTTGCCTTGTTGACCTATAACATCACCTGTACTCCGCTATCATCATTTCACTTTGTGTAATTTTCCTGATTTTGATTAATCATGCCTCACCTCAGTATGTTTGCGGGATGCTGCATTTGACATATTAATGAGCAGCCATATGCTATTCGTGGTCTGGCGAGGCTTCTCTCAAATATCCTGTTGTAACACTCTGGCAATAGTGAAGGGCAAAGCTGCATGCCCAAATAGATTAAAACTCATCACCTATTACATTTAATCAGTGATTTCATCCACCTATAAGCCCCTCATGAACAACAATGGAAATGTTTATCACTTCGGCTAAACGAGGGGAAAACGCTAGCTGTTAGCTTCATGTTATATATGTAGAAAGCTAATAATTTCACTGATGTACAAGGTCAATGTTCAACAAACATTTCTATCATATTTACTATTGTCAAGCCTATAATGTGCGATGTGAGATGGTACTCTCTCTCCATGACACTCTGTGATCTGACAACCCATTAGCAAAACGCATGCTTTGTTAGCGTTAGCTTTGAGTCCTTCCACCCAAGCCTTTACGAGCCCAGCGTTGGGCGTCGCAACTTTGTCTTGATGAGCAACTACCCTTATTTATGTTCCATTTACAGAGCATGCACTTACCCAAGGGATATTTTATGAACCTCTTCACATTATTTCATTAAAATAATATGTTTTTTCCCCTATTGCTGTTAATCTTGTGCTAAACCAGTGGCTAAAGTAGACATTTATGATTATACAGCTTACAATAGTGAATGAAAAAGACACGGTTGACGCTTTGGTAAATAAACCTTTTGCATCAATATAAATTCCCCTTTGGGGTATGTGCATGCTTGTTACTTTGTTCCAGAGTGATCAGATGTGACAAAAACAATGGGTGGAAGGAACAGTTAAAACCACACGCTCAAGTGCTGGAAGCTAATTCATTTCCTTTTATGATGGTTTCCCTTTATCAACCCATATCAAATAATGCAATTAGTTGAATGTGCATGGGCAGGAGTCAGACTTAAACATGTAGGCTGTAGTTTCAGAGAAAAGTTGTATTTATTTGATTTTCAGTCATACATAGAAAACTCTTAAAGTCTCTCCAGTCAGTCATACATAGTCCCTGCTCATCTCCTCAGTCTGTGCACCTCAAAAAAGTACATAAGGGAATTTGAGCAAAAAGACAGCAAGTAAGTGAGAGGGAGTGGGAGTGAGTGAGCGAGGTGACCTTGTTACCAGTTGGGTTGAGTTGGACAGGCTGGTAGGAGGTTTGTGTCTACGGGGAAGGACAGACAGATGCTCGCCCCGTTCCCTGGGTGAGACATCTCGCCTGGTGCAGGCAGTGCACAATCTGGCCCGAGCAGATGCAACCCTAATGATCACTGGTGGCACCGCACCTGACCGGCTTAACGCTTGCCCGCCCCGCCCGCCTCGCCCTGCTCCCCGGCCCCACCCGTCTCCTCTTTGACCTCCACCGCCTTCGAAACTCTGAGTTAAAACAAGTCAAGTTAAAATGGAGGGGAGGAGGAGGAAGTGGAGAAGGTGAAGGAGGAGGGAGAGGAGAAAGAGGAAGAGGTACGGCAGCGTGGTGGAGGATGTGCAGGATGGCTCTAAGGAGGAGAGAGGGGAGAGAGAGAGAGGAGCGGCTATGTTCCTCCCCACTGTTCCCAATGATCCTGTCTGAGCTGCTTATCGACCCTCTCCCACACTGCACTCTGGTGTCGGGGCTCTGGCACTAGGGGCTGTGGCTGGGTGGGTTTAGCCTGTCTCAGACTCGTTGCTGCTGGGTAGCACTATAACATCACTCAGGGGATAACATGGGAGACATGGATTGGGAAGCATTTGTGTGCTCATCTTCCCCCTGGTAACCAGCGTTCCTTTTCTGAAGTCACGGTGTTGATCGCTATTTGTTTACCAGGTCTGTTGTACAGTGACAGTTTCAATGCAGATGCTCTTGTTCAAATTAGGATGTGCTAAACAACTTCAAGAGTACCAGTTTTGTTAATATAACTAGAGTCATATCGACTGTGCAATTAAAAAATATAGTACATTACATTCAATGGGTGGAAATACGCTGATAATTCCAGTCGTCTTTTGAAGCTGACCCTATTTAATCTACGGGCAAAAATAGCAAAGCAATTCCCTACTGTAGTTAGTTCATATATTGGGGGAATTGTGGTTTTACAAAACATGTTTTTGTTTGGTGTGTGAAATATGAGTTGTACGACTCCTAATTCTAATTAATCAATGCTGAGCTGTTGTTTTTCTGGCATGCTGTACTCACACACACACACACACACACACACACACACACACACACACACACACACACACACACACACACACACACACACACACACACACACACACACACACACACACACACACACACACACACACACACACACTGTTACTGCACATGAAAGGCCACCAGAACCATTGTTTAACATAGTAAACACATCAATCAATCAAACAAGAATTAAATCACTGAACTACTCCATTCATTCAATCATCTAAAATATTACAAACTAGACTTCAGATTTTCTGTGGGTGACAGAAGTATTTGATGATGATAGAGTGGAGTTTTCGGGTGAGTGAATGAGCGTTTTAAATCTCAGAACAGAAGTTTCAAAAGGGGGTGCTGGTTAGCTACTGTGAGCTCCTCCATTCTGTCTTGTATAGACAGAGAGCTACGCTCATTGTGAGGCTTTCTATTGAATCACAAAGGATACAGTACAATACAACAAGGACAGCGAATGTAATTCTGCTCAAGAAAGCAATATTCTTTCAAGGTTTTAAAATGCAAAGAGCTTGAGTGCTTCACCAAATAATATTCTCTTTGCATTAGATGAAGTCCTAGAATCGCTCTACTCAAATAAGCAATAGTCCTCATGTTGTCTTGAAGTGTATTGCATTTTGCAATTATTACAAGTAACCGAATGGACACGTGACAGAGTGGACTCATAACAGAGTTGATGTATAACAGAGGGGATGGCCCGGATCTAAAGTGGAGCTCCTCTTTCACAAGGCAGAAGGGGAAACATTAATTAATCAGCACTGTCGTGACCTTGTGACCCCTGTGTATGGGACAGGTGCTCACAGCCGTCTTTGATGTCTAGTGCATCTTAGTCCAAGGAAGAGAGACAGGAAGTGAACCAGGAGAGAGAGAGAAATGGAGATAGCGAAGTAGAGAGAGGGGAGACAGAGAGAGAGAGAAAGACTGAGAGAGTGGGAGAGACACACAAAGGAGAGAGTGTATATGTGTTTGTGGAAGAGAGAAGTGTTTGGAGATCAGCCCTGGCCAAGAATGTGCTCCTGCTGCTGCTCTGTGTGCCTGTCTGCCTGGGTGACACTTGTGACACAGACGTTTCACAGTCTTTCTGACCGCTGATCTGCTGTTCCCCTTCCGGCAGCCAAGTGAGGCGACTGGGCCTGGCCTGGGTTTATGTAAGCAGAGGCCTGGCCTGCCTCTCATCTCCTCTCCATATGACCAGAGATGGGTGCAATACTGCTGTTGTGTCCGCCTGCCTGTCAATCTGTTATTACTGCATGTTTGGTATTTAGGGTGTTTACATCCTGTTGTGGAGTTAACCAGGTCAGGCCCTAACACATGGAAGATTAGCTGAAAGATAAAGCCACGTCATATGAGGACGTGACGGGGACAGGATGGGAACATTTGGGATGCAGAGACAGTGAGAGATACCAATGTAGCTATCGCAAACAAGTTGAATTACGCTGGCTGGTCAATGTGGTGTGTTGCGTGGTAAAGGACAAACAGGACCATTCAAACGCAGTTGCCACCTAGCCTCGTTGCCATTTTTACATGAGAGGGTTGTCAGTTGAAGTTCACAGCTTCCGATACCTCTGGCATGTTTATCCGTATCGGGAGAGGAGGGAAAAGGGGTTGTGAGTGTGACTAACCTGTGCAAAATGAGGTTCTGTCCAACCACAGAAAGAGAGATGGACAGACAGACGGACAGGACAGCGAGGGGCACCTCACAGCCACCAGCCGCGAGCAGAACTACCTTCTGCCTGGCATGTTTCTATCAGCCTCACGTCATCTGGGCAGCCCTGAATATGACCAAATTAGTCCCCAGTATCAGCCTGTTATCTGGCCGCGTCCCGCCTGGACCGGCTAGAATCACTCTCTTCCCAGCTCTCTTCCCGACCAGCTGGTCCGCTCTGATGAATCCCAGGCTCCTCGGGCTTGAGCCTCCGCAGACTCCGGGAACACCGTCGCAAGGAAAAGGGCAGCACTTCCTTTTAAGGCCACAAAGCCCTAGCTTGGGTATATAAATATATAATATATAAATACATTTATACAGAGCAAGTCAGTCAGTTTGCGAAACGATGGAGGTAAATAATGATCTTGATTGTACTGTGGTACCCAGTGATTTTTGCTTACTTTCTTTTCTACCGACAGCAGATGGGCTGACCTTATAACTTAGAGTTCTGGGGATAGAGCACAGGAGACACGGCCTGGCAAATTGCTGCCCAGCGTAAGCAACACTGAGGAAAGATTAGAATAGGCACTTGGCAGGACTTACAGAATTACTCAGTCATTCCTCGCATGTGACGTCTTAAGTAAGTTTCGGTTGTTCGGCTAAGGGAGCCTTTCACTCACTCACACGTGCACACAGGCACACACACGCACATGCAGACACACACACACACACACACACACACACACACACACACACACACACACACACACACACACACACACACACACACACACACACACAGAGAAAAACTGTACAGGCCGCGTACAGAGGGAGAGAGTATATCAGGGGGACAGGGATGGGGAGGGGTGCCAAAGACTACAGCGGACAGCCTGTGCCAACCTGAACCCATCACTTCCATCCAAACAGAAATTACCCTTGGCTCCCGACAGCCACTAGCATGCAGTGTACTTGCCAAACTTTTTGTCCTGAAAAGTTAAAAACAAGACAAATTAGATACAAATATCCTGAAAAAAATGATGAAACATATCTTTAGTGTGAGTCAGATTGCCATTCAGAAAAGTTCAGTAATGCAATTTGAAGAGTTTCATTCAGAAACACTAAATATCAATTTTCTGAAATGTTGGTAAATTAGCTTTTATTGTGTTAAAGATTGGTGCTTTTTCTCTATCTAATCATTGTATGAGGTGCTCACTGACAGACATGTATTTGTTTATAATCTATCACTTGATGGGTTTTATTTCAGAGAGACAAATAATCATGTTCTTTTGCAAAAAAACTTTATATCCACCTCACTCTCAGATACATGAGTAGTACTGCTAGGTTTTACACAGTCACATTGAACAAATAACTACATTATTCATTTAGAACTGTACAAATGATACATTTGTGACATCAATACTATTATGTATTATGAGATCTGTATGTACAACATTTACATTTGACATTTTAGTCATTTAGCAGATGCTCTTATGCATTTTAAGATAGCTAGGTGAGACAACCACATGTCACAGTATGTACATCTACAGTATACAAACATTCCACTCCAGCTAAACAATGGATATATAGCTTTTTACATAAAAAAATAAATACAAATGTACACACAACTAAAATCGATGAACTATATATCTGAGAACAGTAATATTTTACACACAAATTACGGTATCCATAAGAAATCATTTCTGATTTTTAAAAACACAAAAATGAAAAATTTGTGGATATAGCGTTTTGGAAATGAACACTTCATAATTCCAGGGATGGAAGCTAGAGAAGCTGGACATTATACTACTTTCAGTAGACAATAGCCTACATCTACTGCTGATGTAACATAAACTGCAATAACAGTGAAATTGAAACCCATCTTTAATCAGCTCTGATATCAGCGCTGATACAATCCTTGCAGATTGCAGCAAACCCTGTCCGTTTTTGCCATTTATCCCCCTATCTACTGTACAGTATATCGCTGTGTTATTTCTGCATTAGCCAAGGCTCCGGTGCTGTATGTGCTCATAGCTGTATTCGCTGATCTCTTTTTTCTCTCTGCTTCAGGCGCTATTCACCTTCAACCAAAAATAAGCGCTTCTGATCTCGGCTGCTTCTTGAACAACGTTCATACTGCTGATGGCGCCCTAACCCCAGGACACGGAGAGAAACCACACTTCACCATAGCAACACAGCACTTTCTCCGCCAAGAACTTGACCTGCTCCTCAGACAAGCAGCCAAATAGGCAGACTCGCGCTCTCTTTTTTCTTCTCAAGGCTTCTGTCTCGGCTCAGCTAGCCTCCTGCATGTAGTGCAGAAAATAAACCCCCATAAGCCCCTGTTCTACTCCCCACCCCATTTGGGCGCTATTGACTTTTAATACCCGGAGAGCACACAGTGCGCAAATCTGTGTGGGAATAAACTACAGGAATATACAGTGGTGACAGTCAACATTGCTGAAATTGTATGAATTTATATGGACAATGGACACTTTGCTAAGCCCTTGGTTACTGTTTCAACGTCAGACAATATTTTCCCAGGAAGCCCAGTTCCCCCTTCTAACTACTGGCGAAATCACCTCACAAAACGGTGTTTTTAATACACAATGAAATTAAACACAGACTATCCCTTACTAATCAGGAGCCTCTCTGGTATGCTGTGGTGGACTGTCATTATAATTGTTTTACGGCAACCTGGTAAAATGAAGGTTGTAGTGTGCCTAGCCACTGGATGGCTCTGAATGCACTGTCAGCAAGTTACCAACCATGTTTGGAGCTAACTATTGTTCTCAAATTGTATCCTGATGGCAACAGTAGATGAAAGTTGTATTTATAACATGGCTAACTTAACTGGCTGGCTAGCTAGCAAGTGTTAGCAACATTGGGTGGTCAATAAGACCTAGAGCTTAGTAGTAAGTGCCCATGGTGCACAGTTCAATTATTTAACCATTTAAAATATTTGTATTTGGAAGAAACCCCTTAGTTTTTATAATCCCCTCAATGGCTTTCACGTGTTTCAAACTTGAGCTTGTCCCAGGTGTTGGTCTCGATGACAGCTGCCATCCATTGGAGTGCTGAGATTGGTTGCCCCAAATTCTGGGGCGGGCTTAGCGAAGGGTCAATTGTGGCGTTGTCAACCAGTAAAAAATCAATATGACTGTAGGAGTGAAAACTTATATAGAAAAAGAACATCCTTCTGACAGTCACATATTCTGGGCAAGTCTGGCTACATACTGTGAATCCATTGACAGTAAAAACCTCTGACATTAGCTCAAGCTCGCTAAGAACACTGGAGCCCATGAGGAAGAATCAGGTTTCCCTGACGTGCCTACCGTTGAAATCCACCTCCAATGTTCCCTGACTAGGTGGCTACACAAGGGCCAACGATCCCTCTGATCTCTTTAACTCTTCCAGGGGGCTACTCAGCTCCTTCCTTTAACAGACCCCAAAACAGGAAGTGACACATTAACGGATCAATCTACCCCCTTGTTAGGCTCTGACAGTGAAAACAGAGCAAGGCCTTGCAATTAACACCACTAGTGGATTTTGTCAGCTGATAAGGGCTAACAGATGAGGTTGACTAGTGACCTTAAACTGTCGGGATAGTCTCTTTTTCCTCTTCTCTTGAGTTAATGGTGGACTCACTCTGGCTTGGAACGATGCCCTTGGGGAGGTTATTACTCAATGAGTATAGTGACTCGACAATGGAATCAGATACTGCCTCATGGAACTTCTGCCCACACAAGCCCAGCAGTAGGGTATACAGTACAAGGGCAAACATTATTGTTCACTTTCCCTTCGCATCCAAACAACTGGCAAAGTATAATAATACGCTTTTTTGAAACATTTCTGATTGCAGGCAAGGTGTACCTAGAGACGTTGCTGCATTTGCCTATATTGACCTAGAAATATCTTGGAATATGTGTGCGTGGACATATCAAGCATGTATGCAAATCTAACATTTTAAATGTGTCAAATTCCAACTAGACAAAGTCCTCAAATAAAGACTTTGACAGAATGCATATTCACAAGCATATAATGTAGATTCAAGAGCCAACTCTCTTCCTTGTTGAGCATTACCCAGGTACAAGTCACTCAATGACAACATAATGACATAATGGTCGAGAGTCAGAGGTGCACCAGACGTTCATTATTAGGTCGTTCCCTACAGATCTGACTCATGTAACCTAATGCAAGAGTGATGACCTCAACCGGCAAGACAGGCCAAGTTCACACTGGTGTATTTTCATTGATATCAGTTCAAATCATGACAACAAGACTGAATACATTTAACTCTGCACTCGCATTTTAATTCACCATATCCTTTCCCTTTTTTATTTTATTTAAAGAAGGTTATGATGTCATTAGCTATAAAAGTAACATTTTTAAAGTACACAAATTCTCTGTGGCAGCCCACTTAGGCTTACACCGCACTTGGCAAAACCCCTATCAGCCTAAGTGCTGAAAATAATAAGATCGAACTGCAAATCGTACGGCTCCAACCAAGAGATAGATATAAGGGCTGAGTTCATTTTTGGCATAGCTGTAGAGTTAGACATTTCCCGTCTTGCGTTTTACACACGTCTAGACAATAGTGTTTTGTTCTTGGCAGATAACATTCATTTTTACATTCTTCACACCACAGCTCCTTGAAATTCTTATCTAATGAGTTGTACTTGCATTTAAAATATTTATTGTTCGGGAAATATTCAAAATATGCATGGTGCTATGAGTTGTAAGGGAGCAATATACACAGTCACAAGCTTTGATTCCAGTAATGGCTATTCTTGTCTTAGCACCTGGAGAAGGGCATTGAATGAGAAATGCACACCTTTCAATGCCATCGGAGACTTTATGTAACAAACTTGTCTGTGTAAATACATTATAGCATGCTGTAGTAATACCATGAACAAATACTAGAACGCACCGCAAAAGCATGCACAATATTACTAGGAATCTCCCAATATCAAGCTCCCCACTGGGCACACGCTGGTCGAATCAACGTTGTGTCCACGTCATTTCAATGAAATGACGTTGAACCAATGTGGAATAGACGTTGAATTGACGTCTGTGCCCAGTGGGTCTCTGCTTGAGATTACATTTCAGTGGACGGATCCAGTCCAACCCTGAGAGGGGAGAACACACACAGGGACAGCCCTCACGTTCGTGTGGCAGGTGGACTTCCTGTTTTGGTCATTAGAATCAAATTAGGTTAAACTGCCTTTCTTTTCCCACCGACCACAGAGGCCTGGTGCTCCCTGCACCTCCAGGCACAGTGAATTAGACCGGCAACATACTGAGCGCATAATGGGCGATACTATGCGCCGGCTGCTCCTACTCTGCTAAATCTGCACCTGCAAAACATGGAAAATATCACACTTTTTTTTCATAATTAAACTTAGCAGTTTATATGTCTCCGGTACCAAGAGTTAGATGTTAGGGGGTGAAGATGAAAATGAAAAGATGGTTGCATCTAGATAAAGGATAAAGCAGGGTCTTGTTGGTTTTGGAGAGAGTCTGGTCTTTTTTTGTGAGGCCCTAATTGTGTTCTGATGGATTTACATTCATTTCCTTCTCACACCTGCCTCTTTTATTTGGTGGTGAGATAGTGCAGGATGGGCTTCCTCGCTATGGAAGGTTCAGTGCACATGTCTCCTATCTTTGCAGATAACCACATTAACCACTATTGAATGCAGGCGGTAGCACGGCAACGTGGAGAACTTAGAATGTCGAGAATTCAATGTCTCTTTGTTTAGCTGGGGACAAATCTACGAAAATGTCAACAGAAGGATTGGTGAGCTTTTGTGCAGTTTGTGTAAGCGTGATGAACTCTTAGTGAGGTCACAAATGAATGAAAGGAACTTGTTTTTAATGAACACATTTTTTTACTACAATTTAGAAAACAGCTTCATTCATTTTCACAACATATACAGTCAGGTCAATAATTATTGGCACCCTTGATAATGATGAACAAAAAATATTGTGTAAAATAAATAATACAAAAACTGAGCTATATTGTATTTAAAAAAAATAGCTCTATTTTCATGGTCAGATGACATGAAAATAGAGACCTTTGGCTACTCACACCAGTGGTGGGTTTGGCATCGAAAAACGTAAGCATATGCAAAGAAGTACCTCATATCTACGGTAAAATATGGTGGCCATCTTTGATGTTATGAACTTTACCAAGTACCAGGACGTTTCAGCCCAAAACCTGGTTGCCTCTGCCAGAAGGCTGACACTTGGCTGCAAGTGGACAAGACAATAACCCCAAGCATACATCAAAATTCACAAAGAAATGGTTCATTTACCACAAAATCAACATTTTGCAAAAGCCCTCTTAGTGTCCGGACTTGAACCCTATTGAAAACCTGTGGTTTGAATTGAAGAGGGCAGTCCATAAGCGCAGATATCAAGGATCTGGAAATATTATGTGTAGATGAATGGTCTAAGATGCCTCCCAATGTGTTCTCCAATCTCAAAAATATATAGGCTCAGCAACGTTATCCTCGCAAGGGTAGGGTGCTGGAGTATTGAAAACAGGGGTGCCAATACATTTTTACAGCTATGTTTTAGATTATTTTTTTAAATGACTTGTTTAACAAGAGCATACAATTTAGCTCAGTATTTGTATTATTTACTTTATACAGTCTTTTTTGCTCGTCTTTATCAAGGTTGCAATAATTATGCATCTGACTGTATGTTAGAAAAAGGCCAAATAGGCCACAATACCTTGAAATGCATAACATTCTGAAATTGGATGATGGACGTTTCCTTGAAATATCAAAGAATAAAAATGTTAACAACAAAACAATGGAAACTGTCATTAGATTAAGTTGTATCGTTTTGTCAACCTAATGCTTATCAGTCGTGCACCTCAATTACCCTTTTAGATAAAAATCTTAGTGGCGGCCATCTTGAAATCTCTACATTCCACTAAGGGGAATAATGTCCTGCTCCTCATCTGTCTCCGCGGGAGGGAGCCGTATGACCCAATCAACCCAACATGGTGTCTATGGGGCCGGGGGTAATTGTTGGAGCGCCTTGTGTTCTGAGATGTGACTGACAGAGCTAACTGCTCTTTGGAGGAGGTAATGGGGGGGCACTTCTATTGGGTCAGGGCAGCCCCTTCCAACTGGAGGGTAATTGCTGAACACGACGGAGAGAGAGAGAGGGGCCTGAATGATTGACTTGTCATTGATCATAATCGTAATTGCATGCCCAATCCCCTGAGTGTGATTTGTCTGCTTGGTAGTGTGCCTCCTGTTTGCTGATCCATTTAAATACGGAGGGTAGTGCTCAGGCAGATCGATTTGGATATGGTAGTCGATATTCAGGTCTGCTCTTACACTTTTGAATATAAAGATTTTAAATTGTCACAGCCCAAGAAAAAGATGCATGTCCGATAAAAACTAAGATTTTGTTCAATATTATGTTTTTTCTTTACAGGGGAAAATCACAGCCTTGGCCCTTCAGAAAGGTAAATGTCACACAAGCTCAGGAGATCAGAAATTGTGCCTATAATCTTACAGTTGAATCTCTCCTTATTCCCGCAAATCTATGTGTTTCTAATTAGCATTCAAAAGAGAGCAACTCCTTTCTTCATATGCTTCCTTTTATTGAGGAGGGCTTGACGTAGTCTCAGACAGTAGTCTCACTCAGAAACTGGCATTTTACTAATGCTTTCCTGAGCTGCAGACACACAGTATTCACAATGGGATTTGCAGTGACGTGCCCTTGGTGAACATTAACAAAGGCTAACTGCTGGAACAGTGCGGTCAATGCCAATGGAACCATTGCATGAGAAAGAGGAATACACCACACTCTTTGTTTTCAATGCAAGGCATCCACAAAGAGTGTCGTTGTCGATGGGAATTGTATTGAAAAGATGGATTTTTCAGAAATATCCTTACCACACGTCTTAGATTAGCAAATTTGTCAGCTAAATTAACAGAGGGCCTTTGTTTTGTTCTTAACCGTTAGCATTAGCTTCATATGCTAAAGTCAACATTGAGCTAGTGAAAGAAGCTAGGCTAAACAGAGAGTTTTTTGAGTTTCTAGAGACAGAGCGAGCTCAGCTGTGTGACCTCAGAGCAGCGGGAGTGTCTCCACACTGATGGTCAGAGGGCTCACCTCTGGCCCCCATGCACCCCTCTCCACAGGGAGGGAAAAGAGAGAGAAGAAGAGAAGAGAGGGAGAGCTCACCAGGGCCAGAGGCTGTGTAGCATGGCCTGTCTCTTTACCCAGATGGCAGGCTGAGATTAATCATGCCCTCTAGGTCAGGAGGATGAGCACACCTTACCTCTGTCACTGTTTCCATGGTGCTAAAAAGGTGACCGCCTCGGACAGAAGGCCCATTCTTTACAGTGACACAGAGAGTAACAGTCTGTAGGCCTTACAGTTTATTTTCTCTGTTGCTATATTGAAATGTTACGAGTCATGGAACTTGCCAACACTGAGATGTTGTTACGTAAATGGAAAATGGAGTCTTCTGAAGGATCGGAATCCTTGAACGTGTCATTCTTCCCACCCAAAGGACACGGGTGCAGTTTCATGAATCAATTAAATGTATTTATAAAGCCATTTTTATATCCGATGTCACAGAGCGCTCACACAGAAAACCGGCCTAAAACCACAAACAACAAGTCATGCAGATGCAGAAGCACATGAACGCTTCAAATGAATCCAAACACCAGATCCTGGTGGATGAAAACAAGAACACACGGTTCATTGAATCTTCTCCAAGCCCTGTCCCAGAATTTAGGGGAACCAATCGCATCGCTCCAATGGATAGCAACTGTCGTTGAGTCCAACGCCTCAGACAAGCTCACGTTTGAAACACATGAAAGCAGTGAGGGCAGTGAGAATTTTCTTCAAAGCTGAGAGTTTTCCTTAAAGAATGAATTATTTAAATGACTAAGTAATTGAACAAGGCATCAGGGGTACTTGCGACTGTGATTCCTGAATTGCAGAGCCTGTTGATGGAGTATTTTTCAAATCTGAAATTATACTTTTGTTACATTGTTTGCTAACTCAGCTGGTTAGCTAGCTCTCAGTCTCATTGACCACCAAACGTTGCTAACGCTAGCTGGCTAGAAACTTAATATAACTTTTTCTCTAAATGTATGTTAGCTAGCTAAGTTAGCCATGTTATTAATACAACTCCCATCTGCTGTGGACATCAGGACACGATTTCAGAGCACTAGTTTGCTCCAAAAATGGTTGTAGCTTTGACTGCATTCTGACAGTGAATTCAGAGCCAATCAGTGGCTAGCCACACCGGAACAGAATTGTACCAGGTTCCCGTGACGCGTAAAGTGTAATGACAGTCCACCACAATATTCCCGAGAGTTTTCTCGGCAACAGGTAGTCTGTGTTTAATTTCATTGTGTATTAAAAAACTGTTTGAGATCATTGTTGGGAAACACTTCCCAGGAAAATGTTGTCTGAGCTTGCAACAGTAACCCCGCCCCACTTGGTTACTGTTGCTAGGTCAGACAACATTAGTGAAGAGTCTATTGGGCGCAGAGTTTCACAGCAGATAAACAGATAGTAAAACCGTAATGCTCCAGGAGCTGAAACACCACCCGACAATGTCATTTTAAAAACGTGAAACTGAAAATGAACATCTAGTCACTGGAGTAAACTTTTGCGAAACCTTAAACACAAACATATGAGCCTCCTGGGTGAGGCCAGATTGCGGGTTCACAGGAGACGTACTTCAGTGCTGGGGTCCTGGAGGAGCAGGAAACAGGGCAAGGTTAATGTTCTATGACAGACAGAAGCCAGCAACTCTCTTTAATGTCGTCCCATTAGGAAGCCCCCAGCCCTCGCATCCTTTAGGAATCGCGCTGCCAACAACTGGTGGGAGAGCAACGCACCAGCTGCCAAACATGACATTTGCTGGCTAGGCCACTGAACCCCAGCAGGTGACATCTGTGGAGCAGCCTTTCATCCAGCAAAGCCTCCCGATAGGCTAGATACCTGCGTGGAGCGGAGCCGAGGCCCCAGAGAGCCCAGATGAATAGCATTCAGTCTTTCCTCCCAGCTGGGGCTCCCAAATAGCCACAGGGCCAGAGCATTGGCCCCCATCGTCGACCCCCACTAGCCCCCGGCTTTCCAGCGTCAACATCTGCAGCTTCTGGGCTCCCTTTGTCTACGTGTTTCATCGCTAGCTGGCTGACAGCAACGAGTCTCGGCCTTCCACTGCAATTTCCAACAGAACCGCCCGTAATTGGTGCCCAGTGATATTATTTAACCCTTCATCTGAGTTTTTGATCAAATATGCATACGCAAGCTGGGGTGGCTGAACAACACACCAAACAAACATGGCTAGGTTAGTGATGCGTACTGGGCTAACATGTGGTGCTAGGGGCATGGAGGGATGCTAACGAGGAGGTTGGAAATCGATTGGAAATAGTCTGTCAAAAACTATAGCAGCTGAAGAAGTTCATATCAAAGAAGAGATTCAATCTATCCTGACTATGCCACCATTTTAACATGGAAGTTCCTGTTTATTAAGAGACATTTAAGTATCGTGCCCACATAATCTCCCTCTCTCTCTCTCTCTCTCTCTCTCACTCTCTCTCTCTCTCTCACTCTCTCTCTCTCTCTCTCTCTCTCTCTCTCTCTCTCTCTCTCTCTCTCTCTCTTTCCACAGGGATGCTTGCCCATTTTGACTAAAATCCTTCCCACAGTTGTTTCAAGTTGGCTGGATGTCCTTTGGGTTGTGGACTAGTGTTGATAAATACGGGAAACTGTTGAGCGTGAAAAACCCAGCAGCGTTGCAGTTCTTGAGACAAACCGGTACACCTGGCACCTACTACCAGAGGTGTGGACTCGAGTCACATGACTTGGACTCGAGTCAGACTCGAGTCACAAATATGATGACTTGGACTCGACTTTAACACCAATGACTCATGACTTGACTTGGACTTGAGCCTTATGACTCAACCTGACTGGATACCATCACCAAGCCCAAATATTTAAATTATGCTATTTTAAAAAAGTGTGCAGCGCATCAACTCTTCATTTAATGGATAACAGTTTGAATCGGACAGCAGCCAATAAAATTGTGCTAGCTGAGAAAAAGTTGTGTGTGGCAGTGCAGAGGAACGTTGACGGGTGAATTCAGATGGAGCCCTTGGAAAGATGATACACCAAATTATTATATTTGGGATATAAAGACAACGCTGTATCAACAAAAAACGGATTGCAACTTGAAAAACATGCGGGAAGAAAATTACAGACGGAGGCGCAACGATTTCCAACTTTGTTCGACATTTGAAGCTGCACAAAGAATGGTAAGTCGTGGCTAATATTGCCGACAGCTATATATTTTATTACTTTACTAGTGTATCATGTAGGCTAGCGTAAAGTTAAATCAATGAGTCTCCACACAGTCAGTCAGTGCAGGAACGTGATCATTGCACCCAAGATTGAGCTACAACTGGCTAGGCAGTTCCTAGGCAAATCCTGCCTGACGTTCCTAAAACAAGGTTAGGCGATTGTATACAAGCCTACATCGCCCGATTGCGCCCCATAGCGACCCTGTATAGTCGATCACTATTGGGGGGGGGGGTCTTTCTCATGGCTATATGGGAATATAACGTTTATTTGGAAAGTAATAAATATATAGATATTTTTAAAAGCATTCATGATTTGCGTAAATGTAATATACTAACTATAACTCTTGTTAAACATATGAAATGGTATTACATTTGGTGAAGAGCACATTCATCTCCTGCACATCTATCACTCCAGTGTTTTATTGGTATATTGTGATTACTTCGCCACCATGGCCTGTTTATTGCCTTACCTCCCTTATCTTACCTCATTTGCACACACTGTATATAGACTTTTACTACTGTATTATTGACTGTATGTTTGTTTATTCCATCTGTAACTCTGTGCTGTTGTATGTGTCGAACTGCTTTGCTTTATCTTGGCCAGGTCGCAGTTGTAAAGGAGAACTTGTTCTCAACTAGCCTACCTGGATAAATAAAGGTGAAAAAAAAGAGCACATTATGACTTGTTTAGGACTCGAAACTCAAAGTTTAGGACTTGAGACTTGACTTGATACTTGACCGTCTTGACTTGAAACTTGACTCGGACTTGCCTGTCCTGACTTGGGACTTGACTTGGGACTTGAGTGCTAAGACTTGAGACTTACTTGTGACTTGTAATGACTTGGTCCCACCTCTGCCTACTACCACACCCCGTTCAAAGGCACTTAACCCTTTTGTCTTGCACATTCATCCTCTGAATGGCACGCATACACAATCCACGTCTCAACTGTCTCAAGGCTTAAAAAATGATTCTATAACCTGTGCCCTCCGCTTCATCTAAAATGATTAAGGGATCATAGCTTTCACCTAGATTCACCTGGTCAGTCTATGTCATCCTAATGTTTTGTACACTCAGTGTATATACAGTATACACATCTCACTATCAAGAGTTATCTCTGTTCTGACAACATTATGTTTTGAACTGGACTGTGCAGTGCCTTGGGGTGCCTTTAGCAGGAGACATTGTTTTGGAACGTTCAGATAGAAATATGCCATGTAGAACAAACATGCCTCTCTGAAATGTGAAATAAAGAATCGCATCGGCACTATTCGTGGTATTTCTATTTGCTATGCTCGCCAATGTTTGGCTACAAGAACGTGGCCCTGGTTAATATCCTTATCCTCACGTTTGGACATCCTAATTGGCATGACACAAGCACAGTGGACCACTGGCTCTTGTGCCACTCAGTCTCCAGGAGTGCTGTGACTGAACTGCCTCCAAAGTTCTCCTTGATTGCCTCCCTACACTGAGCTGCCACACGCAAGTTAATCTCATTTCCATTCCCTCATCTTTACATCTCGAATACCAAATTCGTGTGCCTGTTATGAATGAGGAGTTAAGGAACTCAAGTTTTCCATGACATTATGTACATACTGTATGTTGTTGATCCTTTCTGCATTTCTCATTTGAGCATTCCCTGTTTGACTTCATGGTGTCAAATCAATAATGCTAGTTGAGCCAAGTTACTACCGTATGATGCAATGGTCTAAGATAGACAGCCAAAGGTAATGGAACAGACTCTCCCTGCCTTCTCCCATCTCCGTGACAGGGGGTAGCACCCAGTCCTACTACCTCCCTCTGTGGAGCCTGTATTCCACAGCCTCTGTGCTCATTACTGGCTCCTCTCTGGGCCCGTTCCTGTGTTCTGAGCTCCTCCGGAGGGCCAGTGGCACGGCAGGTGAGGTGTTTGAAAAATCATGGGCCTGCTGGGCCCCCCCCCCCCCCCTCGACGGGGTGGCGAGGCACAGTGTGTACCCTCTGACAAACAGAGCCTGACGATGAGCCTGAACAGCCGCCACCATGTTTGATCAGGGCAGGGGGTAGCCCCCGTCACACGCACACAGACAAGCACACACACATGCTTACTTGCATACATGCACATCCATGCATGTATGCACACACACACACACACACACACACACACACACACACACACACACACACACACACACACACACACACACACACACACACACACACACACACACACACACACACACACACACACATGGACTCACACACATACACACTCACACGCTGAGCCGTTAGGTGTGCTCCTATGGGTTTGACACATGTTCAGAGGATGCTGTGTTGGAGGTGAGAAGATGACTGTGTGGTGACTCATCTCTAGCTTGTCACGCTGGTTCTCTACATACCACAAGTTCTCAACCTTGTTTCTCTACAGCAGTGGTTCTCAAACTTGTGGTCTGAGGCCAGATAAAAAAGTTTTTAAAAATAAATATTGCTAGCAACAACAGAATAAACAAATCTGGCCAAGGGGTCTGTGGAAAAAGTATAGAGGGTGCAATACAATACAATGTATTATTAGTCATCTACAATATGCCCTTCGATGCACAACAGGCCTGGGAGGCTCACAGGGATCCACAGTACTCCATCAATGATCCAGTTTTCAACTCAATAGTTCTTGTATTCCCTAAAAATGTTGTTTTAAATTAAAATTTCTCGTTTCATAAAAAATGTGAACCAGAGTGACTTGACACAACACTGGTTGTTAAATGGTTCCAGTCTGCCGTGAGCATTCATCCATGTATATGGGTAAGAGTCTAGCTACATTTTCAGATATTATACGTTTCTAATTTTGTCAGCAAGTTGTTTTCGTACTGTTAGCTAGCTAGTGAACGTTAGCTTGCTGGCTCGCTAGCTAACGTTACGTGTATGATCTGTGTAGTAATATTATTAGAATCAGAAATCCATTTGTTTTGCTAGTTATAGCCTAATGTTAGCTAGCTAACATTGAACCTGGTTGGTTAGCTTTAGCTACCTGCAGATTCCTACTACAGCTATGACATGTTTGTATTGTTTGTATTGGTATTAGTGTGAGTTGGGATTGAGTTGGGATTACACCAGTTCATTGTTTAGCTAGCTAGCCAGCTACATGTCTAAACAATTGAGTCCACTTCACCAGATGATAACATGACCAATCAAGTTAGCCAGGTGTATCTGTGGGTGATTATGGCCATTTATTGTATTTCATGAACATGTGTACATGTCTAGACAATAGTGACCCATCCACTTAGCTAGATGTGGCTGAGGGGGTGGTTATTTCCTTCACATGACCCATACATTTTGACAAGTGTGTCGGGTAAGTGTCATCTAAGTATTATAAACTATTTGTATCTGGACACTTTCTGCTTTTGATATTGCTACTACTGTCTGCAAGTAACCATTTCACTGCACTGTATCCTGTGCATGTGACAAATAATACACTTGACCTGCACCAAAGTCAGATTAGGATATAGGCAAAGGACTATATAAAGTGCATTTTCACCTGCAGATTTTCCTTATTGTAGGCTACTACTTTTACCACTTTTAGTCTTGAAATCTTTGGTAGTTTACTAAACTTGTTTAGCTCATGGCCTCACATGTGAATCCTTAAAGAGGTGGGTGGGGCTAAGGCTTAAGAAGGTGCGAACGATGCTGAATAGGTGTAGACAAAGAAGAGCTCTCCAGTAGGTGTAGCAAACATTCAAGGGCCTTTTTCTCAAAAGTGTCATTACAAGTTGATCAACTTTCAAAGCAGAATTACTTTCCCATTGTTCCTCAACTGCAGTGTATGATATAACATGTTCTACTTTTATCCAATGTAAAAAACACAATTTCAAATTTTGCTGCATAAGACCGAACGGAGGAGGTCGGTCACAAATGCACTGTAATTTAAGCTTTAAAACTGTAAAATTGTCTCTCTGCCTCATGGGAAAATATGTGTAGTTGCAAGGAATTAGCTTAAAACCTGCTAAATGTTCTCTCCGATGCAAAGAGGGGGGCCTTTAAAATGTTCTTTCCCAGGGCCCAAGACTTGGTTAGTCCGGCCCTGCACTGCAGCAGACATAGTAAAACCCCTTTACTATTCCATTTTGTATCGCACTCTGAAGTCTGAGTTGTGTTCTGATTTTGACGGGGTCCCTGGCCCCAAAAAGTTTGGTCTAAAGGTCACCTGGTCTAAAGGTCAACTCCCTGGTCTAAAGGTCACCTCTGTGGTCTTTCAGTTGTACATTCAAGCTCAAAAGTGCAAGTTCAAGTTATTCTCATAGTTTTATTTAAAAATCAATCATTGTTTCACATTTCTCAAGTCTTTAAACTGAATTTGTGGGACTCTTTCACTCCAAAAGTTTCTAGACCTCAACAAAGTGGGGATTCATTTCAGTGAAGCTCCTACCTGAGTTTTCACAATATTACGTGACCCACATTATGTTTTGATTTGGTCATATGTTTAGTTCTCAGGTGTTTCTTCAAGTGATGAAATATTAAAGCGCGGATTCCAAAGAGGTATCTTATTTTTTTGTCATGTTTAATTAATGTACTCTACATTGTTGACTCAATGAATTAAAATTCCTACTACAGAGAAGCGTTATGAAATTATACATTTTTTTCAACGATTTGTTTGGAGCATGCACCGACTGGAAGTGTCGTGACGTCCATTATTTTCAAAAATGTGTCAAAATAATTCCTGCCTGGCCTCCCGAGTGGCACAGTGGTCTACCACTAGAGATTCTGGGTTCGAGTCCAGGCTCTGTCGCAGCCGGCCTCGACCAGGAGACCCATGGGGCAGCGCACAACTCATCCGGGTTAGGGGAGGGTTTGGCCGGCAGGGATATCCTTGTCCCATTGCGCACCAGCAACTCCTGTGGTGGGCCAGGCGCAGTGCACGTTGACACGGTCGCCAGGTTTATGGTGTTTCCTCCGACACATTGGTGTGGCTGGCTTATGGGTTAAGTGAGCATTTTGTCAAGAAGCATTGTGGCTTGGTTGGGTTGTGTTTCGGAGGACGGATGGCTCTCGGACTTCGCCTCTCCTGAGTCCGTACGAGAGTTGCAGCGATGAGGCAAGACTGTAACTACCAGTTGGATACCACGAAATTGGGGAGAAAAAAGGGGTAAAAAAAATATGATGTATAAAAGTAATAATAAATTGTGCCTTTTTTAAGTGTTGTGTAACACCAACAAACAACTCTTGTAAAGCTAACAAACACAACAAGACAAGACAAAAAGTCAGTTCCCATGTTCTGGAAGCAGGTTAGCAATTTTCATAATGAATCTTGTTCTGAAGGCAGCTCTGCAGTGGTAACTAGCTGGCAGAGCCACAAAGTCATAAAATCTCGATTTTAAACCTAACCCTAACCTTAGCCTAATCTTAACCACACTGATAACCCTAATGCCTAAACATAACCTTAAATCAAGACCAAAAATCTAATTTGATTTCATGAATCTTTACAATGTAGACAATTTTGACTTTTGCAGCTGACTTTGCACCAGGACAAGACTCATGACAATAAATGTCAACCTGCATTCTGCAAAGGACAACATAAATCATTCACAATCTAGTCACGTTTGTGTGTGTGTGTGTGTGTGTGTGTGTGTGTGTGTGTGTGTGTGTGTGTGTGTGTGTGTGTGTGTGTGTGTGTGTGTGTGTGTGTGTGTGTGTGTGTGTGTGTGTGTGTGTGTGTGTGTGTGTGTGTGTGTGTGTGTGTGTGTGTGTGTGTGTGTATCTTCACCCCCATCTATAAACATCATATCTCCTCTCATTCACTCCCATATACACCAGTAGTGGGATCTAAAGCAGCCACTCGACCCCAGCCAGTCAGTCAGCCAGCCAGCCAGCCAGCCAGCCAGCCAGCCAGCCAGCCAGCCAGCCAGCCAGCCTTACATCGGAAGGCCACCCATATCAGATGAAAACAACAGAAAGAGAACACGGTCTCTCTCTCCAGCAGCTCTCTACAGCACTAGAAAAACATCAGCTTCAACTCCCGATGCCAGTGAGGGGAGACCGGGGGAGACGACCGTTCTGTTCTAGGGGAGAGATTGGGTTACCATGACATAAATCTCCAGGTTTGGTGTGCGGGCGGGTGGCTGTGGGGCGGTGGGGCGGCTCATAGCACCGGTGTCTTTGGGAATGTCAGCGTTCCCTGGAGGAGATAGAAGAGATAGGCCTGGCGCCTTCGCTCGGAGGAGAGGCAGAATGAGTGGAGAAGCTCCATATCCTTATCTCCAGGACACCACAAGAGGTTCTGTACAGTACAACTGTGCTGCAGAGCGAGAGAACTTCAGAGGGCACCGGGGTATGCAGGAGTGAGGGGAGGCCAAGGCACACAGAACACAAGGCTGGCTCTGCTTCCTGCAATTATCTTTGCTAAATGACTCTTGTTATTGTTAGCTAAATGGTTACAAAGCAGGGGGGGATCAGGGCAGCGCTGAAAAGGCCATCCAGAAGAGACAGGGTCCAGGTATCAGGGAATTAGAGCTGGAATTAAGCCGGTTCTCTGAGGATCTGTCTGGTAATCACTTCAGTGACAAATGCCTGTTTGGGACGGAGGGATAAAATGAATGATGATTTATGAGAAGGGTATAATGAGCAACTAGCTGCTGATTTCAATTGGGATTGTTTTCTCACTGAATAGTTGTCAGAGAAATTGGATTAAATAAGACAACGCTTATGTGTAAAAGCTTCTGACAAGAGTGATGTTTGTCTAAGAGAAGACTAACAAGTTTATTACAGAGGGATTGCTTATAACTACATGTAGACAGATACGGACTAAGACGGGAATTATCATCCTTTTTCAAAGACTCCTAATTTATCAAAGGTCAGACCATATCGATTTTCCAAAATCTCCAACCATTCGCTGCAACTATCTGTGAATTTCTGAGGGAATCTTATTACTATTTTCATCACTAGGAGGCCAAAAGCTGTGACCTCATATGTATTTTCTCAGAGCAACTAAAATGCCCAGGCCCACTGGCCCAGTACCAGTAATAGGATAAAGCCTTCGAGGCAGTAGGCTCACCCTGACAGAAAGAATGGCAATTATTTCCCAAAATCAATTTTCTCTTCTCTTATCGACCGCAAGTCTCCTTGCAGGCAGCAGAGGTGATGTGAAAATTCATATCTTTGATCCTATTAGGGATCTCCATTTTGCTGAGCACATTTGCAGAGTGGCCTACCGCCATCTTGACAAGGCGTAAATGTCAGTGCCGAGCAAGAGGCAGCCTTTCTTCATCACAACGTGTATAAGAATAGATTTTCTTCCCCTCTGGATGGTAGTCCATTCATTTCCATTGATTAGCTCTCGTACCGCCTCAATCCACTATTGATAGTACCATTTGGTTGGTGGGTGAGACAGTCTGCAGTTACTTAAATTGAAAAGAGAGTACGTACAGGAAGATAAAGAGGCATGATTCCCTTGAAATAGGCTGATGCAGTATGTTCTGTATATGGATAGAGGTTGATTCTTCAAACCTCTCCCACACTGTTAGCAGTTTGTGTAAGATGGAATATGACCTGGGCTGTATTGGAGGAGCTGTTATTGCCTCCCCAGGCCCTGTTTATTCCCATAGTCTTATCCCTGTTTATTTTTCTACTGTGAAAAGCCTACGCTCGAGCATTCTCGCATGTCACTCCATGACAAAGATTTATTGTTGTGTTTATTTCATTAATACTTCGAGCTATTATATAAACTTCCCTCAGAATATTGCAGCTATTATTTTTGCTCTGGGAGCCTGTGTGTGTATACAGTTTGCAGTGCACACAAATGTAAATTAAAAGTGGCAGTGCTCTCATAAAAGTCTTCGACTGTGGAAGTGCTACAGGCCGTTTCAGTGTGCACTCTCCACTGTGGCCACCAACAGGCCATTTGAGTGATTAACTATAACTCCTCATGAGGAAATTCATTACAATTCTCCACTTTGTCACTGATGCAAAAACACACACACACACACACACACACACACACACACACACACACACACACACACACACACACACACACACACACACACACACACACACACACACACACACACACACACACACACACACACACAATAAAAACGAGGGATTAAAGGATTCATGGCCCTGATTCTGAGCAGTGGCATTTGGGGGCAGGCTGGTCGGGCGCCGGGGGGTTTCGGTGGCTGGAGTAGGCCGTCTCCTCCCCCTGTCCCCTCCTCTATCCCGCTCGTCCCACCCCTCCAATCCCCTCGTCTCTCACCGGAGAGGAAAAGGGATCCAGTAGGGGGTTTTGGTGGGAGTACCATAGAGTTGACTGTTGAAACAGATGCTGGTATGTGCCACCTATGTAAACAGTTCTTGGTCTCTGGTCCTCGATGCTGCTCACAGATAGGAGAAGGGCCCTGCCCACAGAGCCACTGAGTCTAGACTCCAGATGTGTTGTTCACACTACTGAAATACCAGGGCCAGCATGCATAGCTCCTGTCCAAGCCGGGCAATATTTCTAGCAGATGACAGCCACCCACTTACAAAGACTTACACAGAGCTCTCTCAAGTGTGGACATGGAAGTGGAGGAGATTCCTGCCTGCACTCCTTAACATGGTTAGGTTAGTGACTAGCCGGGTAGTATGGGGTATAGTCTGTAAGATCCGAGAACGATTCAGAGTAGTTATCTTGTTGCAATGATATACTGAGAACATTGTTAAGCAGTTTCAGTGGGAGCGGAGGCCAAACCACTCCTATCCAGATGACTTTTGGATGCAGTTAGGTCGTGGCATACCCCTGATCATCAATACCGTTATTGTCCTTCCCTTGGTCCCAACATACTAGATCCATTTATCTGGCTGTATGTAGGGGAAGTTTGGTTGATTGATGCAGTATCAGGTATATCCCAAAGCTAGAGGGAAACATTGAGTGTGCCTGTCAACTGCCATGTTTTACGGTATATACAAGTCAAGCTTAACATATTCCACACGTATAAGGGTAAGCGGTTACAAAACGATACCATATAAACTGTTCTAATCACAGATGCTGTTTTTGTGTGCTCGAACAAAACAACATCACTGAGACAAATAGAGAAATGTAACTGTTAAACTGTTAAAACAAGTACTCACAGAGTACAGGAACAGAAAAAGATGCACCCTGCTCGCTATCTCCTGCATGTGCTTGCGGGTACACTGCCTATCCAGCTATTCGTGTTGGTTTGTTAATTGTTTGTCACCCACCAGGTGCCATCTGTCTCAGTCCCCCGGTCCCCGTGCCATGTGGGTAGGCCTGCCTCGCGCGCCAACGTCACTGACCTGCAGCAGCCATCCACACCTCCGTCACACACCTCCTGATCCGTCTGGGATAACTAGGAGCTTCTCCCTCAACTTCTGTTGTGCCATCGCATATCGCTTCTCCACAATCTGCCCCAGTCTAGTTTCTGAGAGAAAATGGCTTGCAATCTGTCAGCTGTTCTGTTGCAGAACACTCTACAACCTTCAACTATCATGCTGCAGAAGTCAGTATGTCAATTCTTAGTTTTAAGTTGCTTTACTTAAGTGTATATGAACTAGTTTACCACAAGATCTGTGAAATGACAGCTCCCCAAAAAACGTGAAATATAAGACAAAATATCATCCGTAACAGACCAGACAGTATTTTTGACACTGCACCGAAGGCTTTACTGTACATCACTAATTTAGTGAACGGAGGTCACCTTCACCTGTGTGTGTGTGTGAAATGTTAGGGCAGCTGGGTGTAAAAAATTTGACATATCTCCCCACGTGCTACAGCACTTTGTGAAGCCACCGAGGGCACCAGTGACCATACTGCAGCATCATACTGCAGCACCATACTGCAGCATCATACTGCAGCATCATACTACAGAACCATACTGCAGCATCATACTGCAGCATCATACTGCAGCACCATACTGCAGCATCATACTGCAGCATCATACTGCAGCACCATACTGCAGCACCATACTGCAGCATCATACTGCAGCATCATACTGCAGCATCATACTGCAGCATCATACTGCAGCACCATACTGCAGCATCATACTGCAGCACCATACTGCAGCATCATACTGCAGCATCATACTGCAGCATCATACTGCAGCACCATACTGCAGCACCATACTGCAGCATCATACTGCAGCATCATACTGCAGCACCATACTGCAGCATCATACTGCAGCATCATACTGCAGCATCATACTGCAGCACCATACTGCAGCATCATACTGCAGCACCATACTGCAGCATCATACTGCAGCACCATACTGCAGCACCATACTGCAGCATCATACTGCAGCAGGACACGTAAAAGAATAATGAACAGAACAGAACAGGCCTAGTCGTCCCGGGGCATGTAGGGTCACCTTGATGGGCCCAGCAAGGGGATCGCGAGGGGAGCGGAGCTGCTCTGCTTCAGGGTAAGGAGGGAAACAGCCAGGGTAATGAGGCGTGGCCATGGAGGCAAGTGGAACAGCTTTTAACTTCCTGCTGGATTTACTGAGGGGACTGGGACTAAGTCAGGGTGGGCGGGGGACAACTGCTTGGTTGGAAACCTCACAGGATTCTTTACCAAAGAGAAAATGGTTTTATAGAACAATGCTTAATATATCAAGATGGATATTTTGAACAGAACGGAATATAATTGTACTTTGTACAAAGTATAGGTGTATTTTGCCAACGTTTGGTATAACACTGAATTTCAGTTCTCGGGTTAAATATGTTGTTGAATATTTTTGGCAGTTGTTTGTTTGACCTTAGAATGTACGTACACTCAACCTGAAGGTTACAGAGGTTGCGTAAATGCTAGAGAACAAAATACCCTGTCACATCTTTGGTTGGTTGTACCAAAACATCTCGCTACGAAAACACTATTAATCATATCCCTATGAAACATTCATTTACAATATGCATTTCAAGTCCAAGACCTTTTAAAGAATGCCTTCGATAAGGTTTAATCATTCATTCTGGTCTCTTAAAGAGAGAGCAAGGCATTTCTTCATACTGAATCATTGGTAAACATTCCCTAATAGCTTCTGAACTGCTGTTCCCAAGCCACCGGAATGTCCGAGCCGCACATTTCCTGGTTGACTGTTCACCAGTAGGAATTCCTGACCAGTGGCCACTCCACTCCAGGCTCCCACTGTTGTGATTGCAGCAGGAGACATCCAGTGCCTTGGCAGAGGAGAATTATGATGTATCTGTGGTGTGAGTCATTATGCTTTCCCCTCTGCTTAAACAGAACCATATTAAACTGTGGAACCAGGGAGAATAGGAGGCCGTACCAAAGCTAGTGAGTGTGAATTGCGTTTCACGGAAAGAACAACAGGCATACAAATGCTCCCTAAGGAGCGACCCAAAATTGAGACCAATTTTAGAGAGAGAGAGAGAGAGAGAATAAAAAAAGGGATTTATTTTCATTAAAAGCTGCTGGACATGTTGGAAAAGAGTTGTCCCCAACTGCTGAAAATGAGTTACTCTGTCTCTGTGAGTTCTGTGTCTTTTTGCTTTGTAATATAATAGCTACATTGTATACTACACATTATTCCTGTTTAATGTGAGTGCCATGAACGTTTGTAACAATGTAGGATCCTGCATCTGACATGTTTTCATGACAGGTTTATCTTTGATTGCTCATTAAGAGATGACATGGTTATACATGGCTCAAGATGCCCACGTGACTCAAGGTGTTTAAGCTCAGAATGAAACGACTTGTAAAATTGTGCTTGTTACCCCATACATAGAACCTCCCTGATTCCATTCCATTATTCACCTATTCCTCCTCTTGCAATTGAAAACAGCCGTTGGAATATAAAACACTCCAAATCTTGGAAACCATGAGGAAATTCCGCAAACGCATGCACCATATCGGTATTAAGTTATAGCCATATTAGAGACCCTAAAAAGTTGTTTTTATTTCTCCATTTTCTTAAGATGATGAATGATTCCAGAAGATTCCTTTCTTTTTCACTTTCTCTCCTCTCGGAATAGTAACAGTCCAAATTTCCTGTAAGCTTCAGTACAGATGCTGTTAGGTCTGGACAGAAATGATTATCAGACTCAGATCCCTCTGGCTAGGCTTTCCAGTAACACTCCTACACGGGGCTGGGGCTGGTGCGACTCTGCCAGGGAATGCACTGCCAATAGGCACCAGAAATTAATACCAGCACTGGGGCCCTACCAGGGTCCAAATTCACTCAAATTCACTAGTCGGGCTCCAGCTGGAGAAGAGCCACTGGTTTGACTGCGCTGACTGGAAATGATGTAAGAGTATGGGTGTTTGTGTCCGCGACGTGCTTCTTGTGAAGTGCCGACCTGGAACCGAGAGAGGAAGACATCGTCTGACAGATGAGACACCACGCTGGTGGCATCACCTCTTTGTTAGAGTGTTGGCATCACAAGCACATTTGCGATTTCTTCGCGAAAGAAGTTGAAATATGGGCCGAACAATAACATTTACATAAACAGGCCCTGTCGAAACTCCACACATATAATTATCCTCCGCCCTCTTTTCCTGTTAATCATGCTTTCATTCAACTAGAAATCATAAACATGTGTACTGGAAGAGAACATAATTTAACATTACTTAGGAGGAAGATATTTCCTTGCAGACCGAGGGGAACCACCACAGATTCTTGTCATGTCAAAGTGCAACCCCATCAAACAAATCCAACAACCCACCACCAATGACAAACATCTACAAAATGCTGGCTGACACCCAACAATGTTTTATGATCAGATACTGGCTGATGTTCCATTTGCTTAAGGATTACACATCCATTTGGTCATCACTCATTCTACATTCAACATAGCCTGCACATCTACACAAATTGGTTACAGATGTAGGATCTTAATTTGAGCCAGTTTGCTACAGCAGGAAAATAATCCTGCAAGAACGGGAAATGTGAATTATAATGTGGATTATAATTCATGGACATTTCTTTTAGAGGTTGATACATTTTACATTAGGGCAAATCAAGTATGACGTGTTTAAATGCTAATTACAAACTTTAGAAGCCATTTTAAACCTTGAATACTTAAAGTTTCATCAACAAAAGAGTAATAAAATTAAGATCCTACATCTACAGGTATTGTAACTGCCAAAATAAAGGAAACACCAACATAAAGTGTCTTAACCTGTTGGGGATGGGGGCGCTGTTTAGACTATTTATGCTAATTTGGCTAATTTTTTAAACGGCTTCCCACAAAATCCTTGATCGTACAATATGCATATTATTATTATTATTGGATAGAAAACAGTCTATAGTTTCTATAGGAGTTGAAATTTTGTCTCTAAGTGGAACAGAGCCCATTCTACAGCAATTTCCCTGACATGGAGTCAGATTTGAGAAATGTTGGCCACTTTTCTGAAGTCAGTTAAAAGGGCACTGTCGTTGCTATGACTATACGGACACTTCTTACGTCTTCCCCTGGATGCCTTTACGTGATGACGATTCCAACGGGGTCGATTGCGCGTTCACAGGCCCTACAAATGAAAAAAACCTTTAGCTAGCAAGTCTTTTCTTGCTGCGTAACGCGCGTGGAAGACACCGACCCTCTCCTGTTCCAAGCGTTAGTTTAGCCTGTTATATTTCTCCGGTCATCTTTTCACTCGTTATAGGAGTTACAAACATCATAAAGTAGTTAATTTAAAGCGTTTTATAGCAATTTATATCCGTTTAGTGCGATTTTGGGACATTTATTTTTGCAACGATGTGAAAAGTTGGGCACGCTTTTCAGTTCATCCCGAACGCAGTTGACATTTCCACATGGCAAGAGGACAGCTTTCCACCAAAAGACGATTTCTCCCAAGAAAGGATCCTTTGCCCAAGATACTGATGGAAGAACAGCTCAAGGTAGGACATTTTTATTATGATAAATCGTGTTTCTGTCGAAACATTTTAGTGGCTTAGGACGCCATGTTTTTTGACGTAGCTTCGCTTTGGCGCAAACTGTATTGAAAAGTAAGGATAAATTAAAAAATGTAATAACGCAATTGTATTAAGAATTAAATTGTCTATCAATCCCTGTCCACCCTATATTTTTTAGTCACGTTTATGAGTATTTATGTATAAGAGTAGATCACTGTCTAAGTGGCGCAAGGACATTTTCTGACCAGCTGAGCTACATTTCACATTGTCTAACCATGATTTTGGTGGCTAAATATAAACATTTTCGATCAAACTGTATATGCATGTTGTAATGTGATGTTACAGGAGTGTCATCGGAAGAATTCTGAGAAGGTTAGTGAAAAAATTAATATCTTTTGGCGATGTTGACTTTTATCGCTCACTTTGGCTAGAATCAATGCTGGGCTGCTAATTGCTATGTGCTAAGCTAATATAACGATTTATTGTGTTTTCGCTGTAAGACACTTAGAAAATCTGAAATATTGTCTGTATTCACAGGATCTGTGTCTTTCGATTCGTGTATGCTGTGTATTTTTACGAAATGTTTGATGATTAGTAGTTAGGTAAACACGTTGCTCATTGTAATTATTCTAGTCCATTTGTGATGGTGGGTGCAATTGTAAACTATGCCATCTACCTGAAATATGCACTTTTTTCTAACAAAACCTATCCCATACCATAAATATGTTATCAGACTGTCATCTAATGAGTTTTTTTGTTGGTTAGGGGCTATAAATATCTTAGTTTAGCCGAATTGGTGATGGCTACTGGTGTTGGTGGACAAATAAAAGATGGTGGATTATGCTAATGTGTTTTTAGGTAATAGATGTACATCTTTACATATTGTGTCTTCCCTGTAAAACATTTTAAAAATCGGAAATGTTGACTGGATTCACAGGATCTGTGTCTTTCATTAGCTGTATTGGACTTTAATGTGTGAAAGTTAAATATTTTAAAAATATAATTTTTTTGAATTTCGCGGCACTGGTTTTTCAGTGGGGGGGGGGGGGGGTGTGCCGCTAGCGCCACGCTGATCCTAGACAGGTTAATAGGGTGTTAGGCCACCACGAACCAGAACAGCTTCAATGCACGTTGGCATAGATTCTACAAGTGTCTGGAACTCTATTGGAGAGATGCGACACCATTCTTCAATAAGAAATTACTTTATTTATTGTTTTGTTCATGGTGGTGGAAAACGCTGTCTCAGGCGCCGCTCCAGAATCTCTCATAAGTGTTCAACTGGGTTGAGATCTGGTGACTGAGATGGCCATGGCATATAGTTTACAACGTTTTCATGCTCATCAAACCATTTAGTGCCCTGTGGATGGGGTCATTGTCATCCTATGGGGGCATAACCATGGTAAACAAAATAATGGCCTGCTAAGCATGATGGGATATTAATTGCTAAATTTACTCAGGAACCTCACCTGTGTGGAAGCACCTGTTTTCAATATACACTGCTTAAAAAAATAAAGGGAACACTTAAACAACACAATGTAACTCCAAGTCAATCACACTTCTGTGAAATCAAACTGTCCACTTAGGAAGCAACACTGATTGACAATAAATTTCACATGCTGTTGTGCAAATGGAATAGACAAAAGGTGGAAATTATAGGCAATTAGCAAGACACCCCCAATAAAGGAGTGGTTCTGCAGGTGGAGACCACAGACCACTTCTCAGTTCCTATGCTTCCTGGCTGATGTTTTGGTCACTTTTGAATGCTGGCGGTGCTTTCACTCTAGTGGTAGCATGAGACGGAGTCTACAACCCACACAAGTGGCTCAGGTAGTGCAGCTCATCCAGGATGGCACATCAATGCGAGCTGTGGCAAGAAGGTTTGCTGTGTCTGGCAGCGTAGTGTCCAGAGCATGGAGGCGCTACCAGGAGACAGGCCAGTATATCAGGAGACGTGGAGGAGGCCGTAGGAGGGCAACAACCCAGCAGCAGGACCGCTACCTCCACCTTTGTGCAAGTAGGAGCACTAACCAGAGCCCTGCAAAATGACCTCCAGCAGGCCACAAATGTGCATGTGTCAGCATATGGTCTCACAAGGGGTCTGAGGATCTCATCTCGGTACCTAATGGCAGTCACGCTACCTCTGGCAAGCACATGGAGGGCTGTGCGGCCCCACAAAGAAATGCCACCCCACACCATGACTGACCCACCGCCAAACCGGTCATGCTGGAGGATGTTGCAGGCAGCAGAACGTTCTCCACGGCGTCTCCAGACTCTGTCACGTCTGTCACATGTGCTCATGTGCTCAGTGTGAACCTGCTTTCATCTGTGAAGAGCACAGGGCGCCAGTGGCGAATTTGCCAATCTTGGTGTTCTCTGGCAAATGCCAAACATCCTGCACGGTGTTGGGCTGTAAGCACAACCCCCACCTGTGGACGTCGGGCCCTCATACCACCCTCATGGAGTCTGTTTCTGACCGTTTGAGCAGACACATGCACATTTGTGGCCTGCTGGAGGTCATTTTGCAGGGCTTGAAGATTGAAGATATTCCCTTTGAAGGCCTATATAACTTCAGACATCTAAAACTCAGAGGCATCTTCCTCTGTGTATTTTTAAAGTAGCTCTGAAAGTAAGTCTAAGCCATTTATACATTGACATTGAGATACTATACATCCTATTACAGCCATGATGCTTTAAACACGAGGAAACCATTGTACACCATGTTAGAACACTGTGGGCCCCAAAATAATCTCTGCTAAATTATGACAACAGAGCAAAATGCACACATTAGCGATTTCAATAAGACTACGGTATATGACTAGGATCAAAATGCATGGTTTTGTAATACATTAGTGACACAAGGGGGAAGTCAATTGATTGAGTTAACAGTTGATACAGTTTCAAAATGGGGCTACTGTAAAAATCAACAAACCACTCTGTCATTCATTACTTCTGAAATAAAAAACCTCTTCAGATTCAGTTTCCAAACTGACGGTACATAAAGACTTCCAAGCATATGCATCCTTGGATCAATGAAATAATAATACAAAATATGCAGTGAAATTAGATTAAACATATTTATTTTGTGCTGTACGAGTAGGTAAATAAGCCCCAGGAAAAGTTCTATGAAGGATGCAAGGCCAACTATTTCAATAAAAGGTCTGTTTCTTGATCTAATAAATACAGTACATTATGTTGTCCGCATTCATATCAAACTGGAATCCTTCCAACCATGGCTTGAAACCCCAAAAAATTGAATAATGGTAGCACCTACTGCCTCAAAAAGTAATTGTGCTGGTAAACCCTTCAGAGTAGGCATAATTCATGTCCATTCAAGGGAAACTTTGATTTTACCATGGAAGAAATGGAGTCACTGCAACCAAGCAAACAGTAAAATATTATTTGTGAAAAAGAGCCCCTGTTGCCAGCCTGGTTTATACAAGAATTAAGACTCTCTACTTTTAATGGAAACAGATGCCGAAACTAGAGCTAGATCAAGCGCTAAGCAAATTTGGCTTCTGTTTTTCTTTTTTCTACTTTTCTTTTTTTAACCTCCCCAACACTCCCTAATGGCACATTGTTCTAAAACTGACCAGGCTGGAAATATGCTACGTTTAATACGCTCTACAACAGCGATGACCGCGATCGATTACGAGAATAACAGTGGTCTGACAGGGCCAGTAGGGAGGGGAGTGTGGTCGATACAGAGGGACAGACAGTCAGGGGGCTTTGATGATCCCCTATCTCTGTCTCCCTCCAAATGAAAAGGAGAGAGAGAGAGAGAGAGAGAGAGAGAGAGAGAGAGAGAGAGAGAGAGAGAGAGAGAGAGAGAGAGAGAGAGAGAGAGAGAGAGAGAGAGAGAGAGAGAGAGAGAGAGAGAGAGAGAGAGAGAGAGAGAGAGAGAGAGAGAGAGAGAGAGAGAGAGAGAGAGAGAGAGAGAGAGAGAGAGAGAGAGAGGCAGGCCTTGGGGGATTGAGCCAGGCTAAGTTTCTATTAGGGCTATCTACATAACACCTAAGATGTCCCTCTTTCTGATGTGACAGGCAGCCAGATTATCTCACATTAGGGAAAACAACAAAGCTGTGTGCTGTTCTGTATCGCTGGGAGGACAGCGCTGCATGGAAGATTTATCTATCTGTGGCACGGCTAGGGAACGAGGCCATTCAAAAACAGACTGGAAATTTACATTTATATAAATACAAGTCTGTTACATTTGGTTTTGCCTTTGAACACATTTGAGTCAATACCGTATTATTGAGGGAGCTAATTTACTTTAACCGACGAGTCTCAAATAGCCTTCTTTCCCTATTAATAGCCGGCCATTGGCACACATTTCAGCAAATAAAGGCCTGTTTCAAATAAACAAGGGGTCTAAATGAACTGTTTACGAGGTTACCATGGACACAGCTGAAGCCATAATCAGGAGTGCATGATAGGCAGCCTAATATGCAAATCTGCAATGGATTTGTTATTATAATGTTTATACTGGTCATACTTGTCACAGGTAGTCTTTTTAACTTTTTATTAAGAAAAAGCTGTGTGCATTAAGGAAATAGAGGCCTGGCTCAAATATTAGCTAGTGCAATTTTGACCCATCCTGCTGATTTCATAAGGACAAACAAAACTATACATCCCATTGCTAATACACAGTGCATTGCCCAGAGTGCATGATAAACACAATCATCCCTAGAGTCATGCAATGTTCCTGAGATTTTAAACAACAGCACAAACATCAAATTAAACCCCCTCCATCTCCCATCATGCATTGTGTCTGTAATAACCTCCAACCACTGCAAACATCATTCACCAGTCACTGTTTGAAGCTATCACACAATTGCAAAACAAATTATGTTCTATCTGTGTGAATGACACTGGGAGCGTCTGTGTTTGGTTTGACTAATAGTTTCCAGTGACAGAGAGGGATGGAATCTCTTAGTGTCAGCATCTGAATTTGAGGTGTGTGAGCAAAGTGGATATCCACTCGTTTCTCATAGGTGTATGGGCTGTCCCTGCTAAGAGCACTGTGATGGGAGGAAAAAAGTATGTGTGTGTGTGTGTGCGCAGAGAGACGTTTCCACACCGGCCAGTCAGCCAGCCCTCTCCCTCTTTTAGTTAAACCAAAGCCTTTCTGGCCAACAGGATGAGAGTCATTAAGCTCAGGTGAATCGAATTAAGATCATAGAACAGCTTTAAATGGCTTAGTATGGCCTAAGAACAGACACTGGACTCGCATAGGGCTGTAGGGTGGCCAAGGGTGGGGGGAGAGGGCACCAATAGACAACTTTCCTCTTAAGAAACTGGAAATGGCTGCTCCCTCCTTGAGCCAAAATGGGCCCAGATCTTTCTTTCATGAAATTAACAGACAGCTCCCAATTGAGGAGAATTGTAACATCATGTGCTCAGAATGGGAACAACTATTATTATGTCGTCTTCAAGAATAAATGTCGCCTGTCTGGGTACTGCTGAAAACATGTCTGGTGCAACAAATTAGTCATCCTCAATAATTGTCCAAAAGCAATTTTAGACAGATTTTAAATACTGTAGCAAACCGTGTACTGTGGGAAGGTGAAGACAGTTACCACTCTAGAAAAATAAAACCGGGAGAAAGGTATCTGCGTCTTAAGATTGCAAAGCCTTGTTGAAAGTGTTAGCTTGAGCATTCTCCAGCCCACGCGCTCCCACGTCAAAGCTATATATTTAGAAGGGGAGGCTTTTTTCTCTCTGTGTGCCATGGTGCGAGAGGTGCACGGGGGCTCTGAAATGTTTGTCTTTGTTCTCCTCCCTGAGTTTTTTCGTGTGGGCGTTTAAAGTTTCAAGAACCACCTCGGGACTGCATTTCAACAGATGGAGGTTTAACTAAAGTGTTCAAATCCAAATCAGAGCTGTACTTTTGTAGCCTGGTGTTTGTTTGTGTATTTGTTTTTTCGACAGCGTTGAGGGTGCACTTTCACATACCTACCAAGGGTCTGTCATATCAAGCCATTTCATAAGTTAAAACGTCTTAAACAGTAGGTGGGACCTAATCGAATCAGAAGAATCCAGTAACTAGCCCTTTCGCTGTCAGTTGACTATGGCAATAGCCTTGGTTAAACCACGTTAATATCTTTGTTGAACAAATCCCAAATTGTGTTGAACGACACAGTAGCTGTCCATAGTGCTGACAGTAGTTGTCCATGGTGCTGAATTACACATGAGGGCAGAAAGCAGCAGTGGTAGGTAGGCCTGCGGTTCCACAGCGTGCGACTATGTCACTGTCCGTGGTGCTGAAACATTGAGGATGTCTGTCATGACACCACAGTAGTCAAACAGGACTGTCCAGAGCGGATTGGAATGACATGTCTGGTGGGAATGACATGTCACCGATACGCCTCGGTCCCCGATTCAAATGTTTAAGATAGGACTGCAAACCACAAACCAATCCAAATATAGCATGCATTGGTCAGAAAATCGATTCAAACGTTATGTTGTTTCTCATATTACTTTCTTTATACCTTCCGAAATACCTCATAATTTGTGACAACGGATGAGGCCTCCTTCAGTGTCGAACTAAGCATGTAACTGTGTTGACAGTTATTGATCTACAAGTCATTTTGCATGCCAAACAACCCTATTGCATATCAGTAGCCTAGTCAAACTGCGCGCTGTGCTCAGATTCGCGCGCTGACCAACACGAGGTAGGCAGCCTGTTCCTGATCTTGCACATCTGCGAGGCAACTTCAGCAATCAAATGCTAAAATGGCTTGCGCGATATTAGGCTTCATTAATTGAGTGACAACCTGTGTAATTTGCTAGGTTATTGTTATGTATGCGTGAAAATGTATTTTACCGGAATAAAAGTAAGCTACCGAGACACAAATCACATCTGCCTATACCCGCTTAACGTGGCTTACAATAGATTTGATTTAGATTGTTCAGGTTTACCATCAACAATAGTTTTGGTAGTTTTGCTTTAAAAAATCGGTGTATATGGTCCGTTTTTGATATACAGGGTAAAGTTGATCATTTCATAACGAGGAATCACTTTTGCGAGGCGCACTGCATGGCCAAAGCGGGAGGAGAAAAGAAGCTCACTACAAACTTCCAAACGGTCAGAACCATTGGATTTTGAGATGGGCTCTGTCATAGCTAATTTGTAAACGATACATATGGTTAAGAATTCAATTAATGTCGCCAATTGAGTAAAATGCTTTTGACTTAAAGTTGCTTTTCCAGGAAAACAATGCACATTATTGAACATAACTTTGCCAGGCGAAACAAATCTTGCCACCCGCAGGGTAGGCAGCAACTTTGAGCCATGGTGACAGTCAGCTAAGCTATACTTTGTCATGTCTAAAACGCGTTTCTCATTCCAATGGACAACTTGAGAAAAATAGTAATTACTTTTCTGACCTTTCATTTTGTGGTCAGATTTTGTGTATAGGAGTAAAATTCCTGCCATAGATGTTTTGTTGTTGTATTATTTGTCAGTGGAGTATTGCATTGCATTATATACACTCTTATACCAAAAAGGGTTCTATCGCTAAAAGTTTATATAGAACCCTTTTATAAGGATTTGATCATAGCCCTAGGGGTTCTTCTTAACTGAACCAAAATTGGTTCCATATAGAATGCTGTATGGTGCCATTTATTCATTATGGCTACTACCAATAAATAGTCATATTCATTGGTGTAAAAATACTTTGAAGTACTACATAAGTCATTTTTGGGGGAATCTGTACTTTACTTTACTATTTATATTTTTGACTACTTTTATTTCACTAGATTCCTAAAGAAAATAATGTACTTTTTACGCCATACATTTTCCCTGACACCCAAAAGTACTTGTTACTTTTTGACAGGAATATGGTCCAATTCATACACTTATCAAGAGAACATCCCTGATCATCCCTACTGCGTCTGATCTGGCGGACTCACTAAACACAAATGCTTAGTTTGTAAATGATGTCTGAGTGATGGATGTGCTCCTGGCTATCCTTAAATTTAAAAAACAAGAAAATGGTGCCATATGTTTTGCTTAATGTAAGGAATTTGAAATGATTTGTACTTTTACTTCTGATACTTAAGTACATTTGAGCAATTCCATTTACTTACATATATTTAAAACCAAATACTTTAAGAGTTCTACTCAAGTAGTATTTTACTGGGTGACTTTCACTTTTACTTGACTCATTTTCTATTAAGGTATCTTTACTTTTACTCAAGTATGACAATTGAGTACTTTTTACACCACTGATACTATTTCTAGCTGAGAATATAATATAATAAATAATTAAATAACAAAAGAATACCAGCATAGTTTTCTGATTTTATTGTCATTATGCAAGCAAAGTTAAAAAAGATGCACTGGTGGCCAGGGAGGCATCTCTTTGTTTGAATGCTGGCCCACTTTAATCTTGGTACCAACTCTGGTGGACTTTATTATGGAACAGTAGGCTAGAGTATGGGTTGTTGCCTGGCTGGTTCCCGAGAAGATGAAGAAAGGAGCAAAAACATGTTAATCTTCAGTAATAAACATGAGTTCATCTGCCAAAATGAAGACAAAATGCTATGCAGACATAATTATTATGATGTAGAAGAACAATTTACATGCAATTGTTGTTGTCATCATCAGCAGCTGAAAGATAGTTGGTTTACTGCCAGACTGCGCAAAACATACTGTAGATAGTGTGTTAAAAGTCAAGTAATGATTAACTATTGAATCACCAAAACGTATTATAATTAATTGATTATGAATCATTTTTGATTCGTACCTCCTCTGTCAGCCCATTGCCCATCACGTGCATTCAACAGAGGTCAGCAACAGTCTTTTAATGGCTTCATTAAAAATCATCCACACTGAAATAAAAGTAACAATTAGCTAATTGTCTCTGTAGCTCTATTTGGCATATTCAATAAGACCAATTTGTGTTATTTGTAAGAGTTAGCTAGCTTGTAAAATGTCTAATTAATGTACCATTTTCCTGTCTAGAATTCTGAAATAACCTTATCTAGCTAGCCTATAGTTTATCATAAAACTTTGGCTTCATATATTTGAATTAAATAAACGTTGGTTACCTTAATAAATAAACAAATAATGTGCTTATTTGTAGGTTGTTTACATGTTCAACCACCGGCCTCTCGCGTCTTATGCTGGAATGGCTACCTAATTCTACATCTAGCTAAGGTGTTTTGAGGTTGTAGAATCAGTATTTATAAAAATTGAAACGTGTACCGAAAATTAGGTAGCTAGCTCTAGCTAGCTAGTGTAGTGAAATTCTAGCTAATAGTACAAATTCGTTTTTATAAGGCAGTTTCTGTTCTGCCGTGATTAGTGCGCGGAGTTGACGTTGCATTAAAACTGTGTGCATCACGTTAGCCAAATGTTACAAAGTAGTGAGGCAGAGTCGCCTACTAAGTGTCAAAGTCAGATACCTGCTGATTTCTAAGAACAGTCCCTTAACTTACAACTTCATCAACAAGCTGGCAAACTAACTACCATAATGGCCATTCAAACAAGCTAGCACTAGGCTGCTAACTAGAGCAATTTTGCTGAAAAGGCAGATAGTTAGTTGTCATTTCAGAGTTTGACGTGACTGTGTTAGCTTTTGTTAGCTGTTGTTGGCTAAAATCCACATTACACTCTGGGGTAGGGATAGAACCCTCAAGGTTCATTGCCGTTACTGGGTTTATATATAGAACGTTTTTTAGTAAAGGGTTATTTAATCTCCTCTCAAAAAACAAGATGTTCTATATAGAACCCCAAATAACCTTTTTCTCTAAGTGTCGGCTACCTTTACATTGGAACTGTGCGACAAAGTTCTAGCTAAACCTACGCCAAAGAGATGTAGCCTTGCTGTGTTTACAGGAAGCAGTTCAGCCTATATTGTATTTTTGTTAATTAATGAGAGATAAGCTGATGCATCATCTCAACCTTTACACAAAAAACAAATGTGGGGAACGCCTCGCCTCGTATCCATACGTTGTTTTTATTTATGCACAGGACAAAATACTTCAAAGAGAGTGCACTCTCACACACTAACTTTCCCCCTCTATCATTCTCCCTCCCTCTCTTTTCCATATTTCCCTCTCTGTCTCTCCTGTCCCCATCAAAGCCATTTTTCTCCTCGCTCAGCGGCGCTGTGCTTCTCTCGGGATTGTGAGCGCTCAAGCGCTGCAGGCATCCCCGAAGCCAGTGCGTAGCCTACAAACACTCCCTGCACGACCAGACAGGCCCCTTTATATTAGCGCCCGTGAAATATAGTACATCCACCCAATATCTGGGTTATACAGCGATGGGGGAAACAAAAGCCCCGTTTCCAGCATATTGGAAGCTGTAATGCGCTGACAACCTGTTGATATTACACCACTGCACCTTTAAGGTTTCTCTCTCTGCTCCTCCGACACATATGAGCTCTCATTATTTCATTTTGCAACTCAAAAGGTTGTGTACAATGAGGATGGGCCTCAAATGCGTATTCATAAACCAAACAAATAGGTCACTGTTATGATAATAAACATTCTTATTTATAGCTAAAAAATTGTCCTAATGTAATCAAGCTAACAGCTCAGCTATAATGATGAATGTTAATGAGAAATCTTCCCTAATATTATCCTGTAGCCTTCTATTCTCTCTAGAGGACAGAACAGTGGAGAGATGACGAAAAGACTGGCCCAGAACTCACCGACACATCCATCTGCTCTGCCTTTCTTCACATTTCAATGCATTTCTGGGGCGCTAGTGCACAGTTGAAAACAGCCTGAGCTTTCCAATAAACTCTCATTATTGCAATTTCTACAACTAATACATAAAAAGGATTTTAACCCCCTTCACCTTTCTCCCCCTAGACCACATTCCGTGTTTGTAGCCTACTATCCGATGAAATGAACATAGGTAACCTATGATAATTCCACTGGAATACAGACAGCAGGGTTAATTTATTAATAAACATGATGCTAGTCTGTACGTCATTTTCAGAGGTCCTCATTAAAAAGGATGTGCATAAATGGAGCAGATAAAAAAAGATAAAAATGCGGATTATGATATGAAATAACCGTTTTGGTTTCCAATTAAGCTTATGCTTTATAATTAGCCGAAAGGGTTTCTTGCCTTAATTCTCCCCTCCCCTTCACTTCTTATACAACCACAATTTCACAATATGCCACGTTGCCAGAGAAATTAGATCACTGTCGGCTGCGCATTCACGTGGAAAGACCCATATTCCTGTGCGTTCTAATACAGAGAGACAGCTCTGTCATCTTGGGTCCTGCCCCGGTCCTGACAAACAGATCCCTACCGGATTTGTTGTTAGCCTACATTCCAGAGTACAGTGACAAAAACGTCACCACCTATTGTAAGAATAGATTCCTAAAAATGTCTAGGTAGTAATCGGCACAAACACCACCAAAAAGATGTTGCCCACAAATTGTGCAATTTTATTGGGAGTAACTAATATTTTCATGCTCTTGTGTATTACAGAAGTAGTAGTACCATTGATAAATCATTTATTTCAGTCACTCACTGCACTGTCAGCCTCCTTTGTCATTTTACAAATATATGCATACATTAGGCCTACATGACATTACATGACTGCATTACATGCCATCTTTTCACTAGACATTGTTACTGTTCAATCCAACCCGCAACATCTATAATTGAATATAATTGCATTGAGTCACAATGGAAACTTAGTGAGATAGTCATGGATAGTATAGTTCAGGCAGAAGCTGTGTGCCTGCTCAGTAGGCTGTATTATATAGAGAACCCTGTCCCCCCCTAACCGTCCCTAGCCAGAGACCGAGATCATAGCTAACGGTCATATTTGACTCCTCTCTGATATACCTGCTCAGTTGCCTTGAGAAGAGAGACTAGATTGTTTGTTTTGCCGAGCCCTCTTTCATTTTGCAGGGGGCAGGGACACCATTAATATTGTCTTGCCATACATCTTATACACTGGTAATGCAGGCATCGCCTCAAGATGAAAATAAATAGTGCATTACCATCACCCTGCCTGATGACACATGGAGCTTGCTGTGGCTGCTCTGAATAGCCTTGATGCAGGCAGGGGGAGAGGAGGGGAGAGAAGAGGAGGATGGCCTAGGACACCGTCCTCCACAGGAGGACACAGAGACTAATGCATTTGTGCAGGCCCTATCCACATCCTATCCTACAGTATGTTTGCAGAAGTATTACCAGAGGATAATGTCAGCTCTGTCTTATTGCAGTATATGAGTGGTGTGACACTGGTCTTAGATCCTGGGATAGCAGACTAGGGCTTGATAGGATGATAGGATGAAAGAGTACAGCGGTAGGCAGTGTTTGAGTAGCCTCACAAGGAATTTCAATTAGGTGGTTAGTATGTACATTAAACCTACCAAACTTCATTCAAACCTCCTTTTCTTTCTCATAGCTTTCAGATGGAGAAAATCTCCTATCATGTATTATTATTCTGTTCGTTTTCATTTCACTCACCCTGTTGGAGAATGACTGACAGCTTAATCAGAATGAATAGGCCACATGCACCGTCCTGACTCTCTTCTTTCTCTCCCTGCGTTTATGTTTTATTCATCTGTAATGTTGTAATGCAAAATTGATATTAGTGAATAATACATTGATGCTGTATAGGTCAGATGGATTCCCATTTAATTGGTGAGTATTTAGTGTGTAATTGTAATGTAGAGAACAACTGAAGAAAGAAGGGAGACGCCATACATGTTTACTTTTCCTGCTACACATCGTCTCTTAAAAACTCCTTTAACACGCACACACACACACGCACACACACCGTGGCGGTCGGTGCCGTTTAAGACCAGGGTGGCAGATTTTTTTTTATGAGCATGGCCTTATTTCTATTACAGTTTATTGGATGACTGTCATTCATATTCCATTCACCCAGTTCAATGTAACATTGATAGGTTTAGGCTACTACATGATACTCACATTTTCACTATACCCATCAAGAGGTTGCTACAACCTAAACAACAAATTAAAGTTTACAATGTAGGTGCACAGGTCGAGAGAAAATGGGGAGTAATCAAGGTGACAGCCAGTGACACATTCAATTTCACCTTGCACACTATTGCCTGCATCAAGCTGATCTAGTGTGTAATCATTAGTCGAAACAGTTGCAAACAAGAGTTTCTATTGGACAAATTCATTATCCCCTTTTCATTCTGTTTGCTTCCGTTTAATAAACGTTTTTCAACAGAATCGGTGGAATAAATACACCCCTGATCACCCTCTAACACGGTTCACTTCCATAGCAGCCACATACAAACAGCATGATCCCTTTGCTCGTTGTATAATTCCTTCTTGCATCTATGCACTCTTCTCTCACCTTTTCCTTTTGCTTGTGGACTTCATTGCACAACACAGCAGCTGTCTGTGACCAGGAGACAAAACCTTTCCATGCCAAACCTTCATACCATAACTGCTAACCACTACACACAGCCTACATCGTTGTGTCACCATATTAGCTAACATCATAGTCAACATAGCTACTAGAACTAACACGTTAGTAAACCCGCAATAATCATGCAGTACAGTGTACAGCAAGCAGTTTAGCAGTTCGCCGGGTGGGCCATGGTGGCAATAAATTAATAAAACTAAAAGCTTACCTTGACTTGGAAGAGTTCCAGTGTTGGATAGCCATAGCCAGCTAGCAAAGATAGTGTAACAGTCCTGACCTATTTATGTTAGTTTTTATGTGTTTATGGTCAGGGCATGTGTTTTGGGTGGGCAGTCTATGTTATCTGTTTCTATGTTGGTTTCGGTTTGCCTGGTATGGCTCTTGATTAGAGGCAGGTGGTTTGCATTTTCCTCTAATCAAGAGTCATATTTAGGTAGGGCATTCTCACTGTTTGTTTGTGGGTGATTGTCTCCTGTGATGTCTTCGTTTGTGTTCGATGTATTCACTTTTGGAGCTGTTTGGCTGTTCGTATGTTTCGATGTCCGTTCCTGTTCGTGAGTTTACGTTTGTCTATGTAAGTTTATGTTCAGGTTGCGTCA